>NC_034601.1:16949545-16958954 GCF_900095145.1 Mus pahari
TGTGTGTGTGTGTGTGTGTGTGTGTGTGTGTGTGTGTGTGGTGTGCCGTGCACTCTCGGTTATGTAGAGGTCCATCCGGGCATGTTTTCCTCAGTCTCCCACCACCTTCTTTCTCATCGTACCTTGTCTTAGTTACTGACCTGAACAGACACCACAACCAAGGTAACTCTTATAAGGACAACATTTAGTTGGGGCTGGCTTACAGCTTTAGAGATTCAGTCCATTACCATCAAGGTAGGTATGGTGCAGGAGGAGCTGAGAGTTCTACATCTTCATCTGAAGGCCACTAGGAGAAGACTAGCTCCCACATGGTTAAGAGGAGGATCTTAAAGCCCACTCCCACAGTGACAAAGTGACTTCCTCCAACAAGGCCACACCTCTAAATAGTGCCACTTCCTGGACCAAGCCTATTCAAACCACCACAAACCTAAAGCTTACCAGTTGGCTAGACTGCAAGATAAGAGACTCCAAGGATCTGTCTGTATTTGTGTCAACCCGTGCTCTGGGGTTAGAGAAGTTGCTGTACCTGGCTTTTATGTGGGTGCTAGGCACCCATAATCAGGTTCTCATGCTTCAGTTGATACCAACTATTTGCTTACTTTTTCTTTGTTTTTACATTTATGCTTATGGTCTGTAGGTTTTTTAATGGTGCTCTGTAGCTCTATCATGCTCTATTCCCACTTTGTTACTTTATTTGTGTTGCTGTCTGAATGTTTTAAATCATCCCCATCTTCAGGCCCTGAGATGGTCTTCTAATTGACCTATTTGTGAGGCTTTTTACTGAGTTTTTAATTTGATTTGTTGTGCTTTTCATTTGTAAAGTTTTTATTTGATTTCAGTATTTATCACCATTGAATTCCTCATTCATATCCTGTACCATCTTCTTTGTTTCATTCAGCTCTTTATTTGTATTGTTTTTTTAATTCACTCAAGAATTTGTGTTGTTGGACTTCATTGACTGTTCTTCTGGTCACTCTTTTGAACTCATTGTTACTGTGCCTCACACAGTCTTCCTGGAGTGCATTGCTGTGGGCTTGGGGTACTGTGCTGCTCCAGATTGGTCTGTGCTTTTATCTATGTTTTAGCTGTGTTTGGGCAGTGTTCCCACAGAGAAAGGCACAAACTGAAAGGCTGGGTTCTAGCTGCTTTCTACTTCTGTAGTAAACACCACAGCCAAAGCAGCTTGAGAGGAAAGGGCTTATTTACTCGCACATAATTCACCACTAAGGGAATGCAGGGCAGGAGTGGAAGGCAGGAACGTGGAAATAGAAGTAAACCGAGGCCATGGAGGAATGCTGCTTAGTGGCTGCTGCTTAGTGTTCATGCTCAGCTTGCTTGTTCGTTCCCTCCCTCCCTCCCTCCCTCCCTCCCTCCCTTCCTTTACTTTTTTGAGATTTTATTTGTACCTATTTTTGTGTATGTGCAGTGTCTGAGGAGGCCAGAAGAGGGCATCAGGTCCTTTAGGACTGGATTTACAGATGGCTGGGAGCTGTCATGGGGTGCTTGAAATTAAAAGGGAGTCTCCTGGAAGTGTAGCCGGTGCTCTTAGCTGCTGAGCCGTCTCTTTAGCCCCTTACCTAGCTTTCTTCTACAGCCCAAGCCCTCCTATCTAGGTACCATGCCACCCACGATGGACTGGAGTCTCCCACATCAGGCATCAATTTAAAAAAATGCCCCACAGTCAAGCCTGCACATTATTAGTCCGATGTAGACAGCTCTTCAGCTGAGTGTCTCTCTTTCCTGGTGTCTCCAGTTTTGGTCAAACTGATAATAAAAAACTAAGCAGTTCAGGCAGAAGTGGGGAGCGATCCTAAAAAGGAGTTTCAATAAGGAGAGTAGCCAGGAGCAGGAACTCAAGGAGACGCGTGTGGGAATCTTAGCTCTGACTGATGTGGATCCTATTAAAAGTGGGTAATTGTCAGTGGGTCAAACATTAGTGTCTTCAAGACTTAGCTCAGTTTCCACAAATAGTTACTAGGATTTTAGCTAAAGAAATCAAAACTGGACTCTTTCTCATTTCTTGAAGCTCAAGCATGAAACTCTTTGACAGGAACTTGGGGGGCATTTAATCCTTTGTCCATCCATAGCTCTTATGTCCAGAATCCAGAATTCCATAAAGCTTACTCTGTCTAGAAATTCTAGAGAGGTTAAAAACACCCTCCAAATTGATTTGTAGTATGGGACCATTCTAACTTTGGTAATTGGTAATGTGAGCCTTAAATTAAAGCCTAAAGCAGGGACTCTTGAAGTACACTGTGGAAGCTCATGGAAGTTTCAAGCCTCATGCCTATGGATAGCCCACTAAGTGCAGCATGTGACACAGCTATCTTTTTCTGCTGACCACAGGAGCTTGTGTCCCTGAAGCCCTGCAAAGCCGCAGAGTTGGTGGCTACTCACTTTTCTGAGCAGATCGAAGTGGTCATTGGACAGCTTCAGGTAAGGGTTGTGAACACGTAATGGGAGGGGCGCCTGGATCTGAGGACTTCAGGTTATGTGTATCGCCTAAATTCAGAGTTCCAATTAAAAGTAGTTTGGTGGTGGTGTGTGTGCGTGCGCGTGCGTGTATGTTAGATGTATGTGCACACTTCGTATGTGGTTTATGTACTATGTTTGTGTGGGATGTTTATGTTGTGTGCATTCTGTGCCTGTGTTGTGAGGGGATGTAGATGGGAGCATTAATCTCTGAGTATTGAAATATGGGAGTGTATTGTTGGATAACAAATCCTGATATTAAGGGAACGGCTCTGAGACTCTAACCTACACTGCTCTAGAAACCATAAGCCATAGAGGAGCCTCCTGGTTTCTTTGGCTATAGGATCCACAACCCCATTCTGCTGACAGCTGATCTTACTTAAACAGACCTTTGTCCCTTCTAATTGAGTCCATGGTCATGTTTTAGATTTTTCCAAGGAACAGCTTCTCTAGACGTGGCTGCTGAAAAGTTCTGGGAGAAGTGTGGTGTGAGGGCCTACTGTTCCTCATAGTTTGTCACCACAGTGCCAGTGACCAGAGGAGAGAGCTAGGCAGTTGGACAACATAAGGGGCGTGAAGTACAGTCCACAGCCCTCAAGTCCAACAGCAGTGGTAGGAATGGCTGCCAGATGGCAAAATGAGAAGTTGGGAGTGGTGTGGGACAAGATAGGACTCACTCATTTAAACCCATGTGACCCCACTCCGTACCAGAACACTTAGGGTTAGGCTCCAAGGAGCACACTTAGGGCACTGCAGTATAATGCTACCGAGCTGAACTACCCTTATGTAAAAGGGACCATGGGAACGAGAGTGACGATGAGAGAGGAACGGCTCCCAGAGCTGCCAGAGCTTTGCAGGCAGAACTGGGAAAGGCTTTCCAGAAGAAAAGGCTCTGGTATAGAAAGATGTAGAGACTCTGGGTTCAGGGTGTGGGCAGGTCTGTGGGAAACAAGAGGTAGGAGATGTGGTAGAGGAAGGAGGCAGCATCGGTGCAGTAAGAAGCAGTTTTTAAAGGGGTGCGTTAAGATATAGAGCCCAGAAAATATACATGGGGCTTGAGCTGATTTTATTACATCTGTATTTCTCTGTGTTTGAGAATTACCAGTGTTTAAAGCAAAGGATGTTAATGTTAGATCTCTTTTATGGAAAACTGTGGCAAAGAACACAAATGGAGCCATAACCACTTGATCTTAATGCACTTCCTTTACTTTTAATGCAATTTGCTCCTGAATAATAGTTCCCAGGGACCTTGGAAGGAAACTCAAGTCATAACCAGGAGGAAAGGCATGTAAAACAAAAGGAGGCAACACAGAGAAGGCAGGAAATGAGGCTGACAGTGAGTAATGACTGTACATGGGCCAGTCTTCAAAAAACTAGTGTGTGTTTCTATACTTTCATATGTGTTTGTATACATACACGTGAATAAATGTGTGTGTGTGTGTGTGTGTGTGTGTGTGTGTTTTCCTGTCCCTTTTCAGTGTGAGATCAAGCCTTAGGTCTTGTGCATGCTAGGCAAGGATTCTATCTCTGTGCTACATCCCTAGCCATAAATAGATTTAAAAACCATATTCAAAACTATCCTATTCTTTTCACTTGGAATGTCCCCTGCTTGATAGAGAAGAAATTTGAATACATAGGAAAAAATGCTCATTTTTGCTTAGGCTTCTTAAGAACCTAGCAACTATATTCATAGGCTATAAGAAGCTTTATCTCATTTAATTGTTACTACTTTTGACAAATGCAGAAAAGATACAGCTGGGGTTCAGTGGAGTGGGTGGAGTTGTTTTGTTTCCACATAAGGCAGCTGAACACTAAGAATTACATGGTCATATTGCTAATGAATGCTGGAAATAGAATCCAGACTTTGTGCTGAAGGCTAACACTTTGCAGTTGTGGTTGATGCTGTTGCAGAGATAAAGAGTTGAGTTTTTGGAGGTAGTTGTTAATTTGAACCTTAAGTATGCCTCAACTCTCTCCACCATTAACTGTCTCACAGCAGACCCTTATGAGAGACAGAGGACAGTAGAGTCAGCCTGAGACTCCCTCTGCAGCCCAGGTCCCCTGTCATCAACATGGATCTAAGCACTGGCCACTTGAGTAACACTTGTGCTGGGACCAACTTTCTTGGGGAGGGTCTTCTTTTGAAGTAACAGGATGTGTGTATCCTTCTTCACTCAAAAGTGAAGGGTATGACTGAGCACTGAGGTGTGTACAGAGGCCTAATGGAAACACAAGAACCTGCTTTGAAGGGCTAGGCTAGACTAGTTCTTTAGCATTGCACAATTTGGGAAATTTGATATTTGATTGTGCTTTTTATTTTTCTATTCAGAACCAGCTTTTGCTTTTCAAATTTTTGAGGAGTCTTCTTGATCCAAGGTATGTTAATAAACTTCAGCTTTCATAATACACTTGTGGAAGGATGGAAAGAAACTAGAGTTAAGATACTGGCCTTTGGTATCCAAATGGTAGATTAGCTCTTTTTATTTTTAATGTAAGAAGGAGTAATTATTAAACAATAAATCATCCATGTACTGAAAGCAGATGTAAGGTAGTACTTTTCTTTCTGTCCAGACATAAGCATATCTGAGATGAATTCCCACTGGTGTAAATAACGAAGCTCTGTATGTAGACTGTTCCCTTCAGGAAGGGCCCTTCCTATCCTAGGTTCCCCTGTGTAAATGGTATAAATGGGGTAAACACCTAGTTTCTAGTTCATCTGCCAATTTATTAACTCTCACTCAATATGCTTAGTTTATATTAACTTTCTGGTAATCCAGAAAGGTAAATCCAAATGAGATTTTTAGTTGCTGATCTAAAACTAACCAAACCACAATGAAGCAGACTCCAGGAGATGATGGAGTTAGCAACAGTGAATGAAGTAGACTCCTGGAGATGATGGAGTTAGCAGCAATGAATGATGTAGACTCCTGGAGATGATGGAGTTAGCAACAGTGAATGAAGCAGACTCCTGGAGATGATGGAGTTAGCAGCAATGAATGATGTAGACTCCTGGAGATGATGGAGTTAGCAACAGTGAATGAAGTAGACTCCTGGAGATGATGGAGTTAGCAACAATGAAGCAGACTCCTAGAGATGATGGAGTTAGCAGTAGATATGTGAGCAAATCAGGTCCACATGGAGATCCTGAGGTTTAATTTGACTATGTGGAAGGACCTGGGGTTGAGTGTACTGATGCATAACATCCTCTAAATTGCTCTCTTTAGTTGTGTGCTGGGTTACATCAGGCATTTTATGTATACCTAAAGCACTGTAATCACACCCCTTGTACCTCACTTCCTTCTTCCATTAGCTCCTCTGGGCCTAGGACAGTTTTGTTTCTACTTTCCTGTCATCTGAATGTACATGATTTTATGCAACTATCTAAGTCTAGAACCTAGGAGTAAGAGAACAACACATTCCATATTTGTCTTTCCTAGACTTAATTTGCTTCATAGGATGCTCTCCATTTGCATTCACTTTCCAGCAAATGACATGACCTGTTTTTCTTTGTACTGAGAAAATACCAGTGGGTATATAAACCATACTTCCTTATCCAGTCCTCTCTTAATAGACACCTGGAGTGGTTCCATCACATAGTTGTGAATATGCTACAATAAACACCAACCACCCCCTCCCACTTGCCCCAGAGAGGGGAAGCCCCTCTCCTGGGTACCACCTCTACCCTGGACATCCAGTCCTAGCAGGACTAGGCACTGTAGGAGAAGGGGACCCAATGGCAGGAGACAGCCCCCACTCCAATTATTAGGAGACCCACAAGAAGACCAAGCTGCACATCTGTTACATATGTGCAGGGGGGCATAGGTCCAGCCCATGTGTGCTCTTTGGTTGGTGGTTCAGTCTCTCTGAGCCTCCATGGGCTCAGGTTAGTTGACTCTGTAGGTCTTCAGAGTCAGCTACTGGCTGGAACCTCTCAGAGGGCAGCCATGCTAGACTGTCTGCAAGCGTAACGGAGCATCATTAATGGTGTCAGGGATCGGTGCTGATCATAACCTGCATTGTTTGTGTATATGATTGTTTGTATATTTGGTCTTGAACATAGCTTTAAGATATTTGTTTGTTTTATATTAAAAATAGATTTTTTCATGTGTTATATTCTGATTATGGTTTTCCTTTCCTCTATTCCTCCCAGGTCCTTCCCATATCCTTTCTCATCCCATCCACCCTCATTTTGTCTTCCTTAGAAAACAAATAAGCATCCAAGGAATAATACAATAAACATATGATAAAACAAAAACAAAAATACAGAAAAGAGCCCAAGACACAGCACAGGAAACAGATAATGATGTGGAAACACACTCACATACTCAGGGATCCCATAAAAACACAAAACTGGAAGCCATCATAGATACGAAAAAGTGTAGGGTAAAAAATTAAAATAAAATGAATGTAGGGGGAAAAAAGCCCTGACCTGATATTGGAACAAGGAGCCTCCAGCAATCACGTTGAGTTCACTTTCTGTTGGCCCCCCACTGCTGGGCATGCAGCAAACTACACTCAAGAGTGCTTTGTTTCCCTGTAAGACTCCCTTGGAGGAAACTAAATTTTCACTTCTCAGTGGTTATAGATTTGGGACAGCTCCTGGGTTTGGGATGGTGTGTGTGTCCACTTCCTCTCTCAGCACAGGGACACCACCAGTGCAGACCCGTGCAGGCCCTGTGCTTGCTACCCCAGTGCATGCTACCCCAGAGTTCGCACGGGCACCGATCCTGCTGTGTATAGATGGCCTTGTTTATTTGCTGTCCTCTGTTCCCTCTGGCTCTTACACTCTTTCCGGCTGCTCTTCTGTGAGGTTCCCTGACCCCTGAGGGGAGATATTTCATGGAGACATACCATTTAGGGCTGGGTGTTCTGAGATCTCGCACTCTCTACATCTTGTCCATCTGTGGGTCTCCATGTTTAGTCTTATTTGCTATCCCTGATGACAGCGAATGTCATGTCACTAGGAGTCATCGTATCACTGCGTTCCTTTAGGAGAACATTATTATTTGGTTTTCCCCCCAGGTCTCTGAGTTATTAGTTGGTCACTCCCATAAGCTCTGTTCTGTGTATGTATGTATGTGTGTGTGTGTGTGTGTGTGTGTGTGTATATATATATATATATATATATATATATATATATATATATATATATATATATATAATTTATATGTATAAATAAATATATAAATTTTATTTATATATATAAATAAAAGGCCAGGGTATGATTTGTAGAGCACAATGTGGTGAGGTGGGAAGCGTGCTTCAGCAGGTCCATGCTGGGCATTCATTCCTCCTGAAGTACCAGCCACAGGATAGGTATAGTATAGAATAGAATTTAAGGCATGGAAGGGAAGTTGAGAAGGGAATGTAGACAAGGGAGAGAGAGAGACAGATAGACAGACAGAGAGAGATAGAGAGACAGAGAGCAGAGAGAGAGTTCAAGGAGGGGCCAAATAGCCCCTTTTATACAAGTCCTGCCAACTGTTGGGACAGAGCCTAGAAGGAATGCTAATACTTTGTGCCACCATTGCACTCGCACACCCTGCATGGAGGACACCACTGCAGAGCAGAGGCTTCGTAGCTGTGTTGGTGCTTGCGTATTGGCCAGGCATAAGTCCTCTTCTGTGCAGTAGGCCTTAAATCCAGTCTAAAAGCAGATGCGCACCCTGGAAACACTGCTGCACCAATAAGCATCGTCTTACAGTGATGCTCATTATTATAGCTCAAAGAATTCAATTCAGGGTAGCACCACGGATGCCTTTTCTCCGCAGTGGTCTACAGAGCAGAGTGAAAGCAAGGCAGCACGGAGGGAACATCCAGATCTGTACCAGTGTGATGTCTCACTGTGACCAAAGTGTGTGCCAGCAGTCTTTGGCAGTAGGGTTTTCCAGATATTTTCCAATTGGCCTCAGGAGGTGAGAATTTGACATTGGGCTGGTTTCATTCATATCTGGAGGCTAGGCTACCGTTGCATTGTTGCCCTTTAAAACACCTTGTAAGGTTTGAAAGCAATTTCTCTTCTGTTGTACATACATTCTCTGGCATAAACTGGCAAAATTAAGAGAAAGGACACACAAAATTGTCAACATGCAAAAGAGGGACGTCACAGCATGGAAGCCAATGGTAATGCTCAACACTACATAGAAAATGTAATCTCCAATCTCTGTAAAGAAGGAGAGAATGAGAAATGCAGGAGAGTTTTTAGAGAGATACTAAATTATTTGGGGGTGGGGATTCAGTGGGATTCAAGAATGTGTAATGATCTGGGACAAATTCTGGTGTTTAGAACAGACAGTGGTTTATTATAGAACCAAGTTAGACAGCAGCTTGTGACAGATGTCTGTCCAGGCTGTTCACTTTTTCTTCCTGTGATGAGTTGGAAGGGCTGTTTCCTCTTTAGTAGACCTGGACTCACACTGCTGAGGAAAGGGTGTGCTAGCAGGGTGGGATCTCAGCGCTTCAGGGCACCTGCCTTGGACATTGTTCTCTGGGGCCCCCAGCCTAAGTATCAACTCTAGTCAGGAATGAGGAAACCAGAAGTAGAAAACTAGGGAGATATGGGAGATGCCAGGAACAGATGAGTTTTACAAATAGACAGACAAGCCTTCCCTTCAGCTCTCTGAGAGCCAAGTCTAGAATGTTTTCTGCCTTTGTTTCTTCCTTTTCTGTTCTTAAGAAAACCCATGGGCTGGAGAGATGGCTCAGTGGTTAAGAGCACTGACTGCCCTTCCAGAGATCCTGAGTTCAGTTCCCAGCAACCACATGGTGGCTCACAACCATCTGTAATGGGATCCGATGCCCTCTTCTGGTGTGTCTGAAGAAAGCTACAGTGGACATAAAATACATACATACATACATACATACATACATACATACATACATACATACATGGAAGGAAGGAAGGAAGGAAGGAAGGAAGGATGGAAGGAAGGAAGGA
>NC_034601.1:16958976-16979790 GCF_900095145.1 Mus pahari
GGAAGGAAGGAAGGAAGGAAGGAAGGAAGGAAGGAAGGAAGGAAGGAAGGAAGGGCCTTTTAAAAAAACCTTCATTGAAATAATTATGATTATGTATGCAAACATTCTGGAGAACAGGGAAAATAAACCATTTTGAGATGAAGGCAGCTTGCTTGTATATATCACCACAGAATGGCCTTCGGCCCAATTAATTAGATCTTCATACGTATCATATTCATATTCATTCAGATATGTCTTACACATATTTGAGTTACCACCACTTTGAGTTGTTTCTAATTGGAGTATACTGTAAACAGCACTTTAAAGGAACACATTATCTAGCTGAATTTTTATATCTTTCTTTCTTTACCCAAATCCTTTATCTTTACTATATAATAATTTTGTCAGTAGACTTAAATGATACTTAAATGGTAGTACCCACCAAGATACTAGTGTCGCGTGGCATCTATACTTGGAAAGATTAGATAGTTGGAGGGGGTTAATCCTCCTGAAACAAGTGCTTTTCTGCATGGAGGCACCAGCTTAGGAGAGAAAAGACCTGAATCCTCTTCCATTTCTCTCCCCGCCAGCTGCTGCCCAGAGCCCGCTCCAACCCCCCCCCCCGACTTCTGCTTCCTCCAGGACTCCTGACAGGCTAGCATCCATGCAGAGTACATACTTAAAGGACACTGGTGGCCTCTGTGGGGACATGAGCTGTATGGAGTCTAGAGAGCATGCAAGAGAATTTATATTCAAATCTCTTCCCCAGTGTGAATTTCCTGTAGATGTTGATTTGATTTTTGTTAATATCTTTGAGGGCTCTGAAGTGTATAATAGGGATTTTCTTGTAAGAAAACTCTCACATCAAATGGCATGTTGTATTTTTAAGTCTTCAATCAAGATAAAGTAAAGCTGAACATGAGTAACTTTGCCAAGAAGCAAAATATAGATTATGGAAATGCTTCTGGGTTGCCGTTGGAACTGTCAGTAATTCTGTGGCTATCTTTGAAGGGACATCTGAAGATACCAATTCCCAGTGTTGAAATGGGGCACGTCAAAATTCAAAGTTAGAACATAATAGATGCCTTGAACTTTTCCATACAAAATACAGTCCTGTGTAGTGAATCTCCAGTGGGACAATGGTTGTCGGCATGGTCAGCCTTGTCTCCCCTTTGCTACTATATTTCTAGAAGCCCAGAATTGACATTTTAAACCTACCTCCCCCTCCCCTTCCTCTCCCCCTCTCCCCTTCGCCCCTCCTCCTCCCCTCCCCCATGCATGTGACCTATGTACATTTATTTCTGTATTTAGTACTTGGAGATGGCTTTGGTTACTCGTTTTCTAACTCAAATGTTTCCCTTCACTTTGTTTCTTAGCAACTAGCTTTATCAACTTATTAGTTCATTTGGTAACATCAGCTGAAGCCTGTTGAGCATTGGTGACTACCATGGAAGATAGAGTAGTGACTCCAACAGAGCCCTGGGGCATCAGAGTACTCTCTCCCGCAGGGACAGACTGAAGAGCAGGCATGTGCTCCATCAGTGCTTTCACTTTCTGACCCACTACCCTTCCATCTTCTCAGACCTCATAGAATCATGCAGTCCTTAAGATCGACAAAGCCAGGCATGAAGGTACCTACCTGTGGTATGGGCTACCTTTGGGGGCCAGGGCAGGAGGCTAACTTGACCCCACAAATTTGAGACCAGCCTGGGCAACCTGGTAAGAAAACACATCAAAATAATCCATCAAAATCTATAAACCCCCTTTCTGAGCATTTCTCTTAAATATGAGACTCCCTTATGTACACATTCTCCCCCATGTGGCCTTCTGAATGCCAATCTCTACCCTCAGCAAGCAAAGCATGACACCTGCCACCCTCCTCGCTCACTGCTCTTTCTGCTCCCACCACCCACTGCAAAATCCTTGTATCTACAGGGTTTTCTTGACCTGACCTGACCTGGCCCATCTGTCCAGCGTCCTGGGCATCCTTCCATTTGATCCTCCTTCTCTCGAACAGTACTTTCCCTTAGCAGCACAGAGCAGCTCAGAGGATGCACTGTTTGCACCCTCTTTGTTTCTGTGTCCTCTTTCTTCACACTGTTTCCTTGAACACAGCTCACCCACACGTAGGTAAACGCGATAAAGATGGCTTTGTCTACATGTGTTTTCATTAGGTTTCTGTTTTAGAAAATATTTTTTAAATGATTGATAGAAAACTGTCCATCTTAGCAGTCATAATAGAAACAGCTATTCTAAACAGGAAACAGGGGAGGTGCCAATTAAACACTTGTAAGGCCAGTTGAATCTGAATCAGCAAGCACAGCAGCATAAACAAAGACGGAGGAAGATGTGCATCAACAGTGCCCATTGATCAGAGGAGAACGTGGGCGCTGATATGTTAAAATAGTGACTTGCATCTGGGCATACCACACCAGGCCAAAGCAGGTCCATGTGGAAGAGGTTTATTAGAGACAAAGAAGGGAAATAGAGGAAGACAAAAGAAAAGAGGGTCCAAGGTGGGAAGGGTCTGTGTTCTTTTTAGGCTGTGCCATAACCTGTTTGAAGGTATGTGTGGGAAGTGGACTCTGGGATGGTATTCGGTTGTCATAGCAACAAGTGTAACCTATGTGTGTCATTCCTGAGTTTGGAGCCAATCTGCAAAACTGGTCTTTTGATATGAACAGGCATGGCCAACCAACTGCCCTTTGCTCTCATGAGTTAAGAGCTGACACTTGCTCAGCACCCCTGGAGGCTTTGCCCTTTGCACTGCACATGTCTGACACAGTGACAGCTGGCATGTTAATGCCACAAACTGAAGTTCCATACATTTTGCTGTTTTAACCCTCCTTGCAAATACTCGTGTTTCTCCATTTTGCAATGAAAAGGGCTCATTAAGATTCTGTTCTTCTGCTGTGAGAAGACTGCCGTCTTTGCTCTTGTTCCTCTTCTGCCTGCCCATCACTTGTTTTCTGCCCTGCCTGGTTTTAATTGGATAGTTTATATGAATCCATAAAACAAAACCAAAAGCTAGATGTATGTATGACTGGGCTCCACAAGTGAAGGCGCCTGCTCCCAAGACTGACAACCTGAATTCAGTCCCTAGAACTCATGTGAAAGGGGAGATTTCCACAGGTTATCCTCTGACCACTCCTCCCAGATACACACACACACACACACACACACACACACACACACACACACACAAGAAATAAGTAAATAAATGTAAAACATTGTTTAAAGAAGAAAAGCCCTTTCTAGTGGCTGCCCTTTATTAGCAAGATCTGCTTCCAGTGATGGGAGTACAAGCAGTACCACAGGAGCCTGTGGGCATCATTAGTCAGCCATTCCTTCCTGCGCCTAATCGATCCACACCATCTCACTGACAGGGTGGGGGGCTGTCTGCACTGCTGCTCTTCTGAGTCGGCCACTGTCTGATGGAATGTGTCCTGTCCCCAGTGTCCTCTCCTCTTTAGAGATCCAGGCTCTGACCTGTGTCCACCTGCTTTCCAAAGAGCTTTCTTCAGGATTTCCTGTAGAGCAGACGTGTCAGCAGCATATTCTCTCAATTTTTCTTTGTCTGGGAAAATATTTCCCTTTCAGCCTTTAAGAGCCAAGTTTGCTGAATTACAGATTTTCCCGTTGTTCTTGCTTTTCCTTCAGCAGTTTAAGCCCTGCTTCCCCCAGCTTGAAGAGATCTGATGAGCTTCTCTTCCCACCTGCATCTCTCAGGCTTTCCCGCTGGCCTCCCCTCTGCTAGCTGTGGTCTGGTGCTCCATGGTTTACCATGTATTATTAATTTTGGAAAATTCAGTTACAATTTACTTTTTCATCTGTTCTTTTTTCCTTCTGACAGTTCCATTATGCATATTTATTCTTCGGGGCCTTACTATAATTCTTGGATATTCTGTTCTTTTTTTTCTTCATTTACCTTTTAGCAAATGAAGTTTGGAGATGTCTGTGGACATCAAGAGAAGTTTACCAGACTCTTCCCTCAGCTGTGTGTGTCTAGGCTGTAGATAAGCTCACCAGAGGCTGTCTTCATTTCTATCTTTTGTTTCTCTCTCGGTTTTTATGTATCTTAGACCCGTGTTCATCTGCCTGCAATATTCTCTCCCTGCTTGCCTACGTTTCCTCTCAAGAGCTCTCAGTGTGTGTTAGTTCACACCCCAGCATCAGTGTGTGTGTTAGTTCACACCCCAGTATCAGTGTGTGTGTTAGTTCACACCCCAGCATCAGTCCGTGTGTTAGTTCACATCCCAGCATCAGTCCCTGTGTTAGTTCACATCCCAGCATCAGTGTGTGTTAGTTCACACCCCAGCATCAGTACATGTGTTAGTTCATACCCCAGCATCAGTGTGTGTGTTAGTTCACACCCCAGCATCAGTGTGTGTGTTAGTTCACACCCCAGCATCCCTGTTATCTGCTGTTGCTGCTGCTGCTGCTTGCTGCATCTTTTCAAACCGCATTGTCTCCTCATGTCTTATCATTTTGGGGGTGAAAGCTAGACATCTCTATGTAAAAGAAACTGGAGTAAATAGACTTTCAAATTCGGGGTTTTATGTTTATCTGGATAAGAGTCTGTGTTAACTATTTGCTGTAGTGTCTCAGACTGGAATCTTCCCCCAGCCCCCAGCCCCCAGCCCCCAGCCCCCTTCCCTGGCATTTCCCTAGAGACTGCTCTTTGAGGAAAGTTCAAGACGCTGGTTTTCCCATCCTGCTACCTTGCTTCTGTGAAAGGGCCTGTTGATGTGGTGGGAGAGTGATTGTCAGTTCACTTTTAGCCTTTGAGCTTCTATCCTCAGCATCTTCAGTGTCAGCCTTTCCCAGAACTATCCTTGAGACAGGAAGGCTGGACTGGCTGTTGTGCTTCTTGGCATCCGTTGGGCACTGGGGAACCCTCGGGAGCAGCGTGCCAGTTTGCTAGCAGTGTTAACAAACGCAGAACTCCAGCTGCAGACACGTCTGTCTCACAGCTTGAGCTATTAGGACTCACATGTCATGAGGCAGTGAGAATGATGTAGTCCTGTCCATCGTGGCCGGCCTGTTGAGAAGAGCGAACTGTGTGCATTTGGAAGCATCTGCTTCTCTCCTCCTCCTGCTTTCAACAGGAGGGGAGTTTTCAGTGTCCTTCATGGTGAGAACCAATGAGCCTCCTGCAGGTAAACATAGAGGCAGAGGAACCCTTGATGCTTGAACTCACACGCTTGTCCACCATACTCCTCCAGCAGTTGTCACTTTTACAGTGTCTTGTTTTCCTGAGCTATGGATGCAGGGGTGTAAATGAATCCACCGGGGCTGGGCTCCCTACCATCTTTTGGTCTCGGCATTGTGTCCATTTGTGTTTTTTTTCTGGTGGCTCCATTTGTTATGAGGAGAAGCTTTCTTGATGAGGGGTGGGAGCTACACTGACCTGAGATGCAGAATGTAGTAGGAGTCAGGCGGTCTTGCAGAGTGCCAGCTTGCTTTCTTGTATGATCCAGGGTGACACTGCCCCTGTGGGATGGGCCTACCACATTAACCATTATTCAAGAAAATGCCCCATTGGCTTGCCATAGGCCAGTCTGGTAGAGGCATTTTCTCAGTTGACTTCCCAAAAGAATGTTAAATTAATGAAAAAGTAGCCAGTAAGTGGTGTCATTGGAGCTGGAAGGGGAAGCATGCCAGGGACTCTTGCTAAGACTAGAGGTCGTTTGTTACTATAGCAACTCATAGTCCTCGTTTTTTAAACTCAATTAGGTCTTACTTCTATTAGGACAAAGTATAACTTTTGCTTATTATTCCATGTGATCTGAGACCTATTCCATGCCTCTGATGTATGGTATAGTTCAGTTGAGTACTCAAAACACAATTGGCAGTTTTCTCTCTTAAAGGTGGCCTTGTTTTGGCATGGTGTGCCTGTACCTGTTCCTTTTATTTATAGGTGTGCTCAGCAGGGCTTTATTCTGTTTCCTTTTACTTTCAGGGAAGGTGTTCATGTCAATCAGGAATTGCTGCAGATCCAGCCTCACATTACAGAACAGTTCATTGAGCTGCTGTGCCAGTTCAGTCCTGACCAAGTCATAGAGACACTGCAGGTCCTTGAGTGCTACCGTCTGGAAGAAACTATTCAGGTAAGGCCAGCTGCACGCACAGACAAGTGTGACTTTTTCCTGAAGTCTCCCCTTCTTTGTGGGCACAGGGAGACCAGGTGTGAAGTTCCTTGCGGGAGCTAGGAGTAGTGAGTGCCGGTGTCGGTGCCCAAGGTGGAGTCAACATTGCTATAGTCAGCTGCTTTCACACAACTCTCACTGCCCCTGAGGGAGCAAGCCAGGTTCATAGAGATTCCAGCTGCAAAGTGAGCCTGGGAAAGGGAACTCAGCAAGTTCCTGATGCACACAGTGCTGGCTAAGTAGTCCAGGAGTGCACTGAGCGCAGAGTAATGACCCAGCTGCTTCAGAGTGCGCCTTGACTCAATCTGCTTACTTGTTTTTTTCTGTACCCCCAACCTTGTCTGTGTGTGTGTGTGTGTGTGTGTGTGTGTGTGTACGCGCGCGCGCGTGCGCACGCATGTGTAGGCATGCATTATGAAGTGAGTATGCTTTCCCTTTTAAAATTTAAGGATAGCATTATGTCTTTTCCCCTTTACTCTTAACAAATAGTAACCCATATTTTCTGCATCCATTTCCTGAGGTGCCTCCATACTTTAAGAATGTTGAATTATGAAATATTTCAGGTACTTAGGAATGTGCACAGTATCAACTCTATATGTACCTACCAAGTACATTTCAGTTCAACATCACCTTACTTATTTTACAGATAAAGAGCCTTTGTCTGTCCTTTCTCCCTTCCCTTTCCCTCTGAGGTCACCATCAACCAAATGTTTGATGTGATGTTTACCTTTCAACCCAGGGTTTATGCTTTTAAAATAGACCGTAGTTTTATATGCTTTAGCATTTGTAGTAATAGTGTAAGAAGGTACTTGTCCTGTTGCCAGTTACTCTTGCTAGCTTTTAATTAGCTGATCCTATATCTGCCTGGTCCATCTTAATGGTGAGAGAATTGTCTACCAAGGGAAATATGCCGGCTTGCTTTTTTTTTTTTTTTTTTTTTTTTTAATCTTTCTTGAAAAGTGTTTAGGGGCTTCTGGGATTCTTTGTTATTATTATCAGAGCTGCAAGTGTGTATTCTTGTCCATACGCTCATATGCCTATATATCTTCGTGCTGAAATGGACTTGCCCCAGGTATGGCCTAGCCTTTGATTTCACATGACTTATAAATATGTGCTGGGCTGCGTTCAGAGGTGACCTGGGACACACATCGCCTGTGCACCTCAGGTTGGCCATGCTTGCTGGAGTCGCTTGGTGCTGATGTTTGCAGTATTCCTGCTTCTGTTCTCATGTGTCCAGTATTCCTGTGTGTTTCTGTCCTCATCAGTGTTTCCATTCATATATATAACATTTCTCCATAGCTTTGAGGATTCCTAATTTTTAAACCAATCAAAAAAATATTTTCATGTAATATATTTAGTATGTTTCATTTTGATGGTATGATGGTGTCACTGGTTGGTATTCTCATCAGCATCATTTTCTGGCTATGTTTGTCATTCACCTCTAGAAGTCCTGTCTGATTTCTGCACCCCTTGTTCTTCACTGACTGTGTAATAGAAGTGCTTCTTCATTCTGCTTTGGTATATCTTTAACATGCCTTTTACTTCCATTTTGATTTATTACTCTTCAGAAGTTTAAACTTGTGTGTATGTTGTTTCCATTCCTGTTTTAATGATACAAAAGGTTTCCCTTCTAACTCTATAGTTTAACATCTTATACTTTGGGCTTTAATCCATCTGTAGACTGCTCAAGAGAAAGGCTTATCTCTTCCTCTATGCATGATGCTAAATGGCTGGTGTTTATGGTATTTTATCATCTTTTCCTCACTGATTATGAAAAATGATTACTTATTATCATTGTATATTTGTGTATATATGTATATATATGCACATCTGTGTACACACACACACATATATATACATACATATATAACATATATACACATACATAAATGTACATACACACATATTTATATATATATACACACACTAATGTGCTGCAGTGCAGATGTAGACGCCAGAGACAACCTTGAGCAGTTGTTCCTCTCCTTCCACTGTGGGATCTGGGGATTGAACTTGGGTCATCAGCTTTCAGGCAGCACTTTTACCATCTCCCTGGCTCTCTGATTTAGGGCTTACTATTGCTTTGATGAAACACCATGGCCTGGGAACTCTGGGAGGAAAGGGTTTATTCAGATTATGCTTCCTCATTCCTGTTTGTCACTGAAGTCAGGACAGGAACTCAAACAGGACAGGAACCTGGAGGCAGGAACGGATGCAGAGGCCATGGAGGGGTGCTGCTTACCTGTGGCTTGCACAGCCTGCTTTCTTCTTTTCTTTTTGGATATATATTTTATCTTTCTTAAAGATAAACAGCCATGTTCTTGAAAAATGACAGCAATGTCTTCTTATCTACCTTCCTTTCCATTTCCATACAACACACCAATTTTATAAGCCTTTATGTGAGAGAGGAGTTAGTTTCTGCACGCTGGCAAAACCTGGTTGCCAAATTTATTCAAGTCTATCTGGTGCACCGTGTAGGTTGCTAGCTTTGAAATTCACAATGGTTCTGTAACTATAGCAAAGTGTACATCTTAAACAGTAATTATTTATTTATAAGACAGACTCCTTTAGAGTGATGCTGTGCTCTGAAATCTAACAAAATCTACTTGAGATAATCTGCAATCCTGATGCTGTCTAACAATTTGGCCCTAATGCTTCACATTTTAGAAACAGACAAAAGAAAGTCTGCCATTCAAAGAATTTTCTGAGTATTGCAGAACATCAGGAATTTGACAGAACTGAGAAGACACCTACACAGGGGCCTGGGAGAAACTAGGGACACCTTGGGAAGACTGTAGAATGAATGTCAGCCTGCTTTCTTATAGACTCCAGGACCACCAGTTGAAGGATGGTACCATGCACAATGGGCTGGGCCCTCCCCATCAATTACTAATTAAGAAATTCCCTCCCCATCAATTACTAATTAAGAAATTCCCTACCGGCTTACCTACAGCTGGATCTTATGATTCACTCCTCTCAAAGGCTCCAGCCTGTGTCGAGTTGACATCAAACTATCCAGCATACTGTCTTCATTGACTGAACACCATACTTTGTTCTATTAAACTCTATACATGCGGACCTGCTTGTGGGTCTCTTCTTTCCTCTCTTGTCTTTCCCTATGTGCCCACCACATACTTTCATCCATGCAACATCACAGGAAGGCTTATCAATTGGGGAAAGACTTCTCCCCTCCCTTTCTTGATAATACTCTAGCAGCTTCCCATTGCCACCAGCTCTGTGTCACTTAGGAATTACAATACCAAGTTTCTTTTAAAAACTTTGGAGTTTTGAGTGTGAAATGCATTGAGTTGCATCAATGAGGAAGAATGGACCAATCTGTGGTACTGATGATTCACATTCAGAAATTTGCCTTTTAAAATGACTCTGTGTCTTTTTATAACATTTCTATAAGGCTTGTTTTGTTAAGTTTCACTGTGTAGGCCTGGCTAACCAGGAACTTGATAAGTAGAGCAGGCTGGTCTTGGAGTCACAGAGATTCTGCCTCTGTCTCCAGAGTGCTGTGATCATAAAGGTGTGCTCTACCATGCCCTGGCTCTCTAAGGACACATTCGTTGTTTGCTGCTGTGACATTAACAACCAACTAAATTCTTTTTCAATTCAAATTGTTTCTGTGTATTTTGTGACAGTAATTCTTTCTAAGAATAGTAGCAGTTTGGGAGTTTCTACAGCCCAGTCTAATATCACCTTGTTCCTAGGCATCTAGGTGCTCCAGTACACTGCAGTTCTACAGCACAACAGACGCCATGCTGGTGTGCCTTCCATCCTGCTCCTGATTTAAAGGGACATGGCACATACTTTGCAGTAGATATGGCGTTTATTGTAGATATTCTCTTAAGAATGTTCTGTTCACGTTTGGTTGGTTGGCTATGAAAGGGTGTTGAGTTTTAACAAATCATTTCACCAAATAATTTTCTACATTTATTGAGACGTTCACAGTTTTCTTTGTTGATCTGTGTGGTGGTCAGTATTAATTGTCAGTTTTGCTGGATTTCAAATCACCTGGGAAATGAGTCTCTGGGCACACCTGTGGGGGATATTTAGCCTCTGGGCACCCATGAGGATTTCCTTGATTAGGTTAAGTTGACTTTAGAAAGAACTATCTGAACTCTGTTCAGGACCATTCATCCTGGAGTGTGTAAATGGAGAGAGTAAGCTTTGCACTAACAGACTATCCTGGAAAGTGAGCCTTGCACTAGCAGGCTGTCCTGGAAACTGAGCCTTGCACTAGCAGGCTGTCCTGGAAACTGAGCCTTGCACTAGCAGGCCATCCTGGAAACAGCCTTGCACTAGCTGGCCATCCTGGAAAGTAAGCCTTGCACTAGCAGGCTGTCCTGGACAGTGAGCCTTGTACTAGCAGGCCAGCCTTGCACTAGCAGGCTGTTCTGGAAAGTGAGCCTTGCACTAGTAGGGCATCCTGGTAGTGAATGAGATATTGCCAGCTGCTCTCAGACTGCTGCTGTCTCTTCGCCCTAGCCACTGTGTCTCTGAACTATGAGCCCATGTGAACCCTTTCTCTGAAGCTGCTTCTATTGAGAATTTTATCACAGCAGTGGAAAGAGAAACCAAGAAGATCTATAAGCCCGACCTTCACACAGAAACCTCAGTATTTCTCTAGTATTTGCTTTTTTCTGTACTCTTCTCTTGTATTTCTGGACATACTTAATATTTTTATTGATTTAGATATTTTATTAATTTTACTAAAACCCCATAAGTCAATATGTATTGTTTTCAGTCATTTTGTTCTAAATGCTTTATGTAAAATTATAGCTGACACTCTCTAGTTTGTATCATTATTGTTCATGTATATTATTGGCTTTCATTGAGTGGATCCGTCTCATTTAGATGTGTGATTAATTTGGAAAATCAAGTAACAAAGGAATGACTGTTGGAAATATAGCTGCCAGATAAGTTCACCATAAGACAGGCTGTACAGAGAGCACTGTATGGCAGCATAGTGCAAAGACACGGGTTCACTAATGACTGGCCCGTGGGTTTTGTGTGTGCCTTTTGTACTCTATAACTAAAACTTACAGAAGCCCTCTCTGTTTTTCCTAGATTACACAAAAGTATCAGCTCCATGAAGTCACTGCGTATCTGTTGGAGAAGAAAGGGGATGTGCACGGCGCCTTCCTGCTGCTGCTGGAGGTAGAACCTGACTGGGTTTACTGTCCCTTTGTCACTCCTCAGTCTGTCTTTGTCTCTTGGGTTTCGAGGTGAGCTGCAGACAGAAGTATTCACTGTGGGGCTCACTGAGAACAGCTCCATATCTATTTATGGTGCAATTTTAAAGTCAAACTTTATATACATGAAAAGGCTCTACAGTACATCTAAAGGTTAGAGAAAATTGAGATATAAGGCTGTGTGTGCCCTGTGCCCTGAGGGTAGACCCATCTGATTTTCTTATGACCTGGTAAGAATTTCACATCCTCATCCAAAATGTGGGTAAATCTTGGCACTCAATACTGCTCTAAGAGACATCAGTAGTGACTGCATAGCGGCACAGAGAGGCACACATGGGCAGAGCTGGGGATACCCGATCTCCTGCAGCCATTCCCACCCCGTAAGCCTTGCAGAAAGGGAGTCCCTGCTGAATGACAATAAAAGAACATTTTATGTGTTCACTTCTTACTTATATGTGTATCTGTGTGGACACATGTAAGCACGGTATGTGTGTGTAGAGGTCATAGGACAAGCTGCAGAAATCCTTCCTCCTTCCACCATGCGGGTCCCCAGGATGCAACCCAGGTCATCGAGGCTTGGTGCAGGAACTGAGCCAAATCACAGCTGTCTCTTGGGGGTTCACCTCTGAAGTTAATTCAGATACGTGGTGTGTAGAAATACAAAGTGTTTTCTCACCCCTGTTTTTGCCTCCTAGAGACTGCAGAGCAGGCTGCAAGAGATGACACAGCAGGGCGAAAGTGAGTTCTCAGATGAACTGTTATCTAATACACTGCCTTAACTTAGTAATAACTACACTGAGCCATTTTCATAATTACTCCTTAGCTGCTCTAATGTAGAATCAAGTCTTAGTGGTCTTAGAGGATGCTTGCACGTCACATGCACTGTAGTGGGATGCAGGTAGCCAGGCAAGGCAGTGTGGCGCCTCTGACAAACCTATGTCCTCTCCAGTCACACTCCTGCACTTATGACTTGACCATGTGTGGTTCCCTAACTAACGTGCTTAAAGTGTGCTAAACAGCAGCAGAAACGAGCTGCTGGTGAACTTTAGCCTCAAGAAGTGAACCTTGACCTTTTGGAATCTTGGATGACTTCGACACAGACATGTTTTGTTGTATTGATTGACATTTCTTTAATTTTTACAATTTATTGTAAAATAAGGAAAAACTACAAACTGTACCAAAAGCAATAAATATTACTGTGCATAGCATATACCTCACCACCATCTAGTTCGGTTTCTTATCTCCCTAGATGGAGGGTTGTGGTCCCCCAACACACCCTACCTTCTGTTCTGCCTTCTAGTTCCAGAATTTCTGAATTTGGTTAACTCATAAGAATGAAAGCCTACTGTGTTTGAATTTATGTTTGAGTTATTTCCCCTAACTGTCCTTTTGGCTCTTAGATGTTGGGCCATGTCAGATGCTCTTCTAGAGCTATTTACACTTTAACAGAAACATGGTCTGCTGGACAGTGCTGCTATGAACATCCTTGGCATGCAGATATTTTCTGGGTTCTTGCTTTCTTTTGGGTGTAAGAACAAAAGTGGGATTGCTGGATCAAGCAGTAAAGATTGCTCTGTTCTGGGCCGTGGATGCAGAGCCTCTCATGCATGCCAGGCACTCGCTCTAACGCAGTCCCTGCACAGCCCGCCTCCTTGGTCAGCAGTGTGGGGCTGGCTGCACTGAGGTCTCACCTTGCCTCCTCCGTGCTCCCCTGCCTTCCCTTCTCTATCATGGTGGGTTTCAGGGGCCCCTTCCACTCTACCCCTCTCTCCCTTAGCCTTTCCGCTTCTGTCTCCTCTCCTCCCTTCTCTCTTCCCACTGGTGCTGTCTGGCATCAGGTGGTCCTGACCGGCCCGCATCCTTCCATGTACTTGTTTTGACCACCTAAGTCTTTTTTTCTCCTCTTTTCCTCCATCCGTTTTTAGTCAGGTATTTGCTTTTCTGTTCTGTGACAGTCTAATGTATCTCACCATTAAGTCAGGGAATCCTTCTTCGGTGTGCTTTAAATTGTCTCACCTCTTTAAAACACATCTTTTGAGCCCTTTCCCACACTCATTCCTCTTGTTTGCTCTTATCCAACGTCTCCGTAGATAATTTGCCCACATGTTTTGATGTTGGTCCTCAGTTTGTGTTGTACCTTGGCCACCTTGTATTAACACTATGGCTCTTTAGAACCTACAGAAACACTTGGTTTACTTTTGTTGCTGATGAACAAACTAGACATTTAATGATTACTTTTGAATTGTCAATATGTTTAATCAATTGAATTTTGTTGTATTTGGTGCATTTTGTGATTTTTTTTCTTAAATTTAGTGTTACAAGGATAATTTTGCAAATATACTAACGGCTAAGGGAAACTAAGAAGGGTGTTTCCCACTTCCTGTGGGAATTTGTTGGTGACACATCAGAAGCCAGTTCATGGTCTCATAGGTGATCCAATAGCAACATCCTGCCTTCAGATTCACTGTTGGCAGTGTGCTAAGAAATCCAAGTATCTTCTAAGGGCCCAAGTATCTTCTAAGGGCACAATGTTGTGTTTAGTCTGCACAGGTAGCACACAGCTGACAAAACCACAGCCCTCCTTCATCTGAAGCTTTAGGCCTGTGAGGGAGACATAGGAGATACACTGGTACTCCATGTTGAACAGAGTATGTCAGAGGTACCATGGGGACAGCAAAGGAGTTGAGGTAGTTCTGGTCCTAGTTGTAACTCAGGAATCAGTGTGCGTTAAGAGGCATTATAAATGTGTGTGTAGAGAGCCTGGAAGGGGCTTTGGGGCCTAGCATGGGAGTGTGTGGAAGGGGCTAGCTAGTAACCTCAGGGAGAGCACAGAGATGAGCCCATATCCTGCCTTTGTTACTCAGGCAGAGTCTCTGTTCTTAAGGCCTAGGAATCTTTAGTGGTTTCTTGAAAGAAAACAGAAAGGCAGGGCTTGGCAGTCAGACGTTCAGTGAAGAACCAGTGCTCCATCAGGGGACAGGCGGAGGCACAACAGGTGTATAGATAGAAAGAATGAACGGGGCCCAGAGAGCGAAGCAACACAGATGAGAACAACTCGTGAGTCAGGCATCGTGGAGATGATAAATCTTAATTCCCTCTGGAAATTAGGGGAGAAGCAGTTTTGAGATGAGTAGAATAAGTTGGATTTGGCATGGATACTAGTTACCTTTCTTAAGCTGTGACAAGATATTTGAACAAAGTGACTGAGGAAGGAACATTTCTTTTAACTCCTAGTTTGTGAGTGCAATCCTTCAGAGTAGGGAGGGTGTGGGGCAAGAGCAGCTAAGGCTCTGGTGGCAGGAGCCTGAGGCAGCAGGTCAGGTGACTTTCAGTCTGGAAGAGAGGTCACTGGCCACAGCTGCTGCTGCCATCATTGCAGCCAAGTCACCACTGCCACTGCTCTCTCCCATCCCCTCCCCCTCCCCTCCCTTCCCCCTCTCCTTCCCTTCCTCTCCTCTCTCTCCCCCTCCCCCCCTCCTGCTCCTGTTGTCTAGACTCCAGTCCTTGGGGTGTTGACACCCATGTTCAGAGTGTGTCTCCCAACTCTTTGGTTAAAACTTTTTGGAACACACACACACACACACACACACACACACGATGGAGTGCGGTTTTTGACAGAGGCTCTGAGGCAATGGTGGCATATCTTTAATGACTCTTATCCTCTTACCAAATCTAGATACCAAGGAGGACATCCTGCTGAAAGGTGTTGAAGATACCATGGTAGAGACAATTGCTCTTTGCCAGAGAAATTCCCAGAATTTGAATCAGCAGCAACGAGAGGTAGGTAGCTAATATATGCATAGCCCTTTAAACAGTTGTTCTGTGTGGAAACTAGGAGTCAATTCTATTTCCACCACCCTCCTAGCCACCTGGATTTAATTCATCTGGGCTTTAGCCACTCTTTGGTGTTTCCGGAGTATAAGGCTCTCGGTGCTCCTATCAGGGGTACCTGCCTTCTTTCTTTCCACAGAGACCTCATGTCCATAGATTGAGCTGCAGAGTGTTGGGCGTGGGAACACTGAGTGCCTGTGGAGTTTCTGTCTGTGCCAGGTGGTGGACCCATGTCCTTGTGGTCAGTCGGCTGCCATCTCGTCTGCCCACAGTGGGTGAGAGTGAGAGCGAGGGCCTGCAGGTACCCAGAGTACAGCAGAGGGTAAAGAGCAGCTATACTACGGTGACCCTCAGCCTTGGCTACATGGAGTGGCCTGGGGGTTTTGAATATTCATTCCTGGTGTTGTACCCCATATGATTAACTGACCCAGCCATCAGTGTGTCCTAATGCTGTGTACTGATTCCAGTGGTCGCCAAGGTTAGCCAAGGTCAGTCTGCTGTTAACTGGACTGAGCAGAGTTAAACCAGGGGAGGTCCGGCTGAGCACCGGGTGCAGGTGCTAGTTATGGCAGTGAAATAGCCAGGTGCCTTAGGATGGGCAGCTGCTGAGTTCCTTGGTTCTACGAGCAATGTGTGGTACTTAGTCACACAGCCTCACTCTCTGTCCTTGTCCTCCAGTGCTCCTGACTCTGGCTTCATGCTGGTAACAGAGCCTAATGCCCACATCCTGGTTTCTGAAATGGGAAACTGTTTAGTTTTTCATATATATTGACTATTTATATTAAAATAAAAAGCACATCTTGGGCATGTTTGCTGTTTTCATAATTTATAATTTACTTTGTTTTTGTCAGGGATTGTAAAAAGTATGCGTAAGAAACATATTTACCCAAAAAGTTAAAAACTTTTTGATAAAATAATACAAATACCTTTAGAAATCATGCAGTAATGCAGACTAGGAGCTGATGGAAGCAGTTAAAGTCCTTGCCATGAGCAAGAGGGCTGGAGTTCAGACCCCCAGAGTCCATGTAAATCCCAGGTGGGTGTGGTGACTTCTGGAGGACTAGCCTTGTATACACTGTGGGTTTGACTGAGCATCTCCACTTGTTCACACATGTGTGCACACATACCCATACACATGAATGCACACACAGTCACACACATGAGGACAATGAAAGCAAGAACTATTGCTATAGACAGTGAGGCAACTAGAAGGTTGGAAACATATGAAAGCTTGATAATAAGAGGCCTTGACTATCTCCCTGGGAAGGATCGCCAGGAAATCCAGCTCGGTGAAGCATTTCCTCGAAGCTTGACTGTGGGGAACTGGATCTGCAGTCCTTCTCCAAGGAGGCTGAGCACCCCACCTCTGCATATCTGTTCTATGTCCTGAGCACCCACTCTACAAAGTGAGTTCCAGGACAGCCAGGGCTACACAGAGAAACCCTGTCTTGAAAAAACAAAACAAAACAAAACAAAAAAGATAGTTTTTTAAAAATCATCTTGATTAAATAATTTTATAAATCAAATTTTTAAATTTATTTTTTCTTTTCATAGTTACATCCCCACCACAGTTTCCCCTTCCTCCACTCCTCCCAGCCCCCTCCCACTCCAGATCTACTTTTCCTTTATTTCTCTTAAAAAACAAAACAAAATAATAACAGAGTAACAGTAAACAGAGTAACTGTCCCAGGAATAGCAACTGAATATGGCATAACTACTGTAAGCTGGGACAAACAGAAAACAGAGTAACTGTCCCAGGAATATCAACTGAATATGGTATAACTACTGTAAGCTAGGGCACTATAAAGCAAATTTCAGGCTAAACATAATATGTAAACCAAAAGTAAAAATTAGGTATGCCGTGTAAAAATAGTTTCCTAAAATAAATAAATATATGATGTGGCTGTAAAAACAAGATAGAGAGAGTATGAATGGAAGGTGAGTTACTTGAGAGAAAGACACATGAACAAAATCACTGGCTAAAAGAAATATGTCGAGCCAGGCGTGGTGGTGCACGCCTTTAATCCTAGCACTCGGGAGGCGGAGGCAGGCGGATTTCTGAGTTCGAGGCCAGCCTGGTCTACAAAGTGAGTTCCAGGACAGCCAGGGCTATACAGAGAAACCCTGTCTTGAAAAACCAAAAAAAAAAAAAAAAAAAAAAAAAAAAGAAAGAAAGAAATATGGCCCCAGGTCGATGATCTACAGACAGCAGCAGTTAAGCAGAGTAGCTTGGAGGGGGAAAGCAGAGGCTGCAGCACAGCTCCCTGCCTGAGCTCCGGCGGGCAGGACAGCTCGCTGGGAGCAGTAGGTGCTGGTGTGCTGAGACACCACACTCCTCCTCTGTTCCACTGATCTCAGGTCTCCTGGCTGCTTGCACCAGTAAGGTCTTTCAAGCTACTTGGCTCAGGTGTTTATAAATGATTACCTAACACTGAGATGCCAGACTTAATAGCTTGGTCTTTGTGAAGAATGGGAAGCACACTACCTGGAGTGGTGTTATTACTACCATGTTGCTACTGTGTTACTACTGTGTTGCCTTTGGCAAATCACTTAATTTCTTTAAACCAAGCAAAGATATATTTGATATAAGGTTATTATGAGAACAAAACAAAAAATACATGGAGGGCACTAAATAGAGTCCATAATAGAAGTAATAAATAACTGGTAAATCTGTTTATCACTTGGTGACATTGGCAGTGCTGATGATGTTCTCTTAACCCTTACTCTTAAGGTGTTACAGAGTAGGAAAAATAGCCTAACTCTTATGTAGAAAAAGCTTTGGATAACCTGAAGAGTAGGAGTGGAGGCGTGGCTGTGGGGGGTGTTTATTCCTTCTTTGCTGCTTGTTAGAGCATAGCAAGAAGTGTGCATGACTTGTTTGCACCCACACTCTCCATCCATGAATGGGATTATAACCCTGCATCTTCCTTGTGCTTCCCAGAGTGGATGAAGGTGACCTCCTGTCTTTTCCCTGTCCAGTGCAAATTTTGTCTTTGATTTTTGCCGTTACATGTACACTTACTTCATCTGCCAATACTATGCCAACGTTTTGGTTTCCCCTGATGGCACAGGCTCTATGGTTTCCACTGTTGGAGGCAATGATGACACCACAGAAGCTGTCCAGCTCGGCTGTTCCTCCTCACCCGCACTGTGAAGGTAAGCCCATCAAAACCACAGGGCCAGGCCACTTACCACACCAACCCACTTTCTGTCTGCAAAACCTGCTCTGGCAGTGACCATGCCCAGTCCCGTGCTCCCGTTATCTCCCAGTGAGGCCCTGTATCCCATCGTGCCTTGTACATTTCTTATGTGTGACACATACTTTATCCAGAAAATGCACAGTCAACTGTTGTTGCATAGCTGACCAATAGTCATTTTTAAGATACCAAACTGGCCTTAGTGTTAATGTTTTCGTTCCAGCAGCTCTGAAGTCCTTGACCATGCAAGTCCTAAACAGCATGGCAGCGTTCATCGCCCTCCCGTCCATCCTGCAGAGAATCTTGCAGGTGAGCTCAAGGGACGGGGAGGCTTGATCCATTTCCGTTATTTTACCGGGAAATGAGGCTGAGGCTTATATCACCCGTGTTTTTGTCATTAACTAAAGTTCTAACTGACCTCAAATCAGTCTTTCATGGTGTCATTCCCTGGGTATGGCCTTACCTGACATTGCTTCCTTAGCGTTCACATTAGTACACATTTCCTGATGGTTGCAGCCCGTGGGAGACAATGGTCACTTATTTCTAGCTGATCATACTTTCAGATTAAAAAGAAAAAGAAAGAAGGAAAGTTCTCTAAAAATAAAGTAAATGTAAGCATTTTAAGAAATGGTTGTTATTTCAGTTTTCTAGCTTACTCTAAATATACTTCTATGTTGAAACCCCCCCAGCTGTAAATTCTAGCTAGCCTTTTGTCCAGAGTTATTGTAAGAAACACTTTCTCCTGTTTTCTTTGTCATAAAGACTAGAAACATTCTGGCTTCATAAAAAAAGAGAACACTAAAAATAATGTACAGTATATTTTTAGAAAAACCTGCGAGCATTCTTGGAGAGATAGCAGGGTTTAGGTTTAGACTCATCAGTCTTTCTTGTCTCACTTTATGTGCAGTAGACACACACACACACACACACACACACAGAGTTAAATAGTGACAGGATGCCACGGGTCTCTATATTGCTTGTGAATGTCCCTGCCAGCTCTCCTTCTAAGGTCCCTTGAGTTCCCCTGTGCTTTGAGGCGTCTGGGCAACCTGTCTGATGAAGGGCTCTGCTTCAGGAGTCTCTCTCATCACAGAACTTAGGACCCAGGGTTGCTCAGTAGTGGAGCCCTTGCTTGCATAGTGTGAGGCCTTTTATTCATCCCTAGCACTGAAGGAAAAAAAGCATGAATTGAGTATTGTGTATGGGTTTTTTGTTTATTTGTTTGGTCTCTTGAGACAAGTTTCACTGTGTAGCCCAGGCTAGCCTTAGACTCACAGAAATTTCCTACCTCTGCCTCCCAGTGCTGGATTCAGATATGTGCACCACCACACCCAGCTCTCAGGTGTGTGTTGGTTGCCACATTCAGTCCTTGACAGCTCTCGCATCTTGAGGGATTCTTCAAGGTAGACTCTTTCCATATGTTTTAAATCTATTAATCACAAAGTTTATAAACATGCAAAGTAACACCTCCTCCTCCGTCAGGCTTGAAGAAATAAATCTAAATCTCAAAATAGGTCCTTTCCTGTATATGCATTGTGCTTTAGGATGAGCTTAGCCACACACTATGCTATATTAATTATAACAAAACTCTGCCTTTCCCTTTGCAAAGCATCATGTAACTTTGAAATGTCATGCATTTCAAAACAGACCTCTTTGAAGCCTTCTTAAAATTGAAAATCTCAGCTTTGACATGCACTGGGTTCATGATAAAATCCTGCTCGCAGCAGCAAGTAACTCCTTACCAGTCAGGAGGCTGCTTTGTTCTTAAACGCACGTATGTTTTTCTTTGCTGTAATAACTTCGTCCCTGTATCATATGAAGTTTTTACATATTTTAAAGATACTTTTATTTATAATGAGCTCTTGCTATAGAAAAGGCAGTCATAAACATCTCTCTGACTGGGTATGATTGTACCTCAGTTGATGCATGCTTGCCTTGCACGCAGGAAGCTCTGAGACCAGTACCCAGCACCACATCAAAGCCTTGTGTGGAGGTCCATGCATGCAGAGCCATCACCCTGAAAGCAGGGAAGAGAAGAGAAGTTCAACGTCATCCTTGGCTGCATAGCAAGTTCAGGACCAGCCTGGGTTACCAGACTCTGCCTCAGAAAAGTAAAAAAAAAAATCTGCCACAAGGGAGACAAAGCAAAGGTTAGGGAAGTTAAGTGTGCACCCTGTCCTGAAAGGCAAACTTGATGACTTCCACAGTCTTCTGTTTCCTGATTCACATTTTTGTTTTGTTTTGTTTTGTTTTTGTTTTTTTTGAGACAGGGTTTCTCTGTATAGCCCTGGCTATCCTGGAACTCACTTTGTAGACCAGGCTGGCCTCGAACTCAGAAATCCACCTGTCTGCCTCCCGAGTGCTGGGATTAAAGGCGTGCACCACCACGCCCAGCACATTTTTTAAAATTAATTAATTAATTAATTAATTTCTTTATTTACATTTCAAATGCTATCC
>NC_034601.1:16980310-16994686 GCF_900095145.1 Mus pahari
TTTATGAGTATTTTGTTCCTTATTCTAAGGAGGAATGAAGTATCCACACGATGGTCATCCTTCTTGGTTTTCTTGTGTTTTGCAAAATGTATCTTGGGTGTTCTCCGGCACATTTTTAATTATGGCGTTTATGTTTTCCTCCATTTAACTTTGTATTTTTAAGGAACAAATTAATTATCATGTCTTATTTTTTTTTTACTCTGTTCACTGATTGCATGTGTGAATGAAATGAGAGTCTGCCCCATAGGAGTTCTCATAAGAGAAAAGAAAATGTCCAGATTCTTCTGTTCAAAGTGCTTTTTTTGTTTTGTCTTGTTTTGTTTTTTTCGAGACAGTTTTTCCCTGTGTAGCCCTGGCTGTCTGGAACTCACTTTGTAGACAAGGCTGGCCTTGAACTCAGAATCAAAGTGTGTTCTGAGGTAACACTGTCCTTTTTAAGGCCTGTCTGCTCTATTAGGCCATCTCTATCCCCTCCCCTCAGATTCCCATCAATCTCAGTGGTTGTTACATAGCTCACCCTATAGAACACCAGGCACAGCCTCATGTCTGTTTCACTCCAGTGAAGACCTCATATTGTATGATGGATGACATCAATGCCCAGGGCTTGTACAAGAGGGAATGACTACACCCCTAGGGCAGAAGCCAAAAATAATTCAGAATGACTCCACTTCTTCAGTAGCAGTGCTCAGGGGAACAATATGGTGTCTCTTAGAAACGCCTTAGTATTCCTGATATGTCCTACTAGTCTGGTGTTACCCAGAGTGACCTTTCATAGGTCCCAGCATGCCTGTACTGAGGACGTAGTTGAACGTCCAACGCATGAAGCCGTGGGTGATAAACTACACTCACGCCATACAGGCTTGGTGACATTGTCTTCTTGATCCCTGAACAGTAAGCATCTGCAATGCCCTGTTTTTAAAGAAGCAGGCATGGTTCTGAGCTTGCTCAGTTCACTGTTCCTGGGTGAGAACGGGTCTCTGGCTTCCACTCTGTTTTTGTTTTTTGGTTTTTGTTTTTGTTTTTGTTTTTTCAAGACAGGGTTTCTCTGTGTAGCCCTGGCTGTTCTGGAACTCACTTTGTAGACCAGACTGGCCTTGAACTCAGAAATCGGCCTGTCTCTGCCTCCCGAGTGCTGGGATTAAAGGCGTGCGCCACCACGCCCAGCTTGGCTTCCACTCTGTATCTGCTGTGAGCCAATGTACTTTTCATGTTCATATTAATCCAGCAATCTCCAGGGAGAGCGTAGGGAGGGACAGTTATTTAGACACATAATTGTCCACACTACTGAGATAAGTTGATTTTTCCAGAATAGATGGTCATAATCTGAAGATTCTTAGATTGCCATGACTGGTATATATTTATTCAAATTGATGCAGGGGTCTGAATTATACAGCTTCTCTAGGAACATAAGTGCTTAATGAATAAGGAAGCTTTAAAAAAAAAGATATATATGAATATACTATAGCTGTCTTCAGACACGCCAGAAGAGGGTATCATATCTCATTACAGATGGTTGTGAGCTAGCATGTGGTTCTGGGAATTGAACTCACAACCTCTGGAAGAGCAGGCAGTGCTCTTAACCACTGAGCCATCTCTCTAGCCCCAATAAGGAAGCTTTTAAGGAACCAGTATTCTAACTCTTAAGTTAGAAAGGCATCACTGGGTGGGGCAGGTGAGGTGGCTCAGTGGAGAAAAAGCTTCATAATAAGCTTGGCGATTATAGAACCCATGTCATGGATAAAGCTAACTCCATGAAGATATCCCTGGCTTCCACGAACATCTGTGTGCGCACATTCCCCCCTCCCTCTCTTTCTTTTCTCTCTCTCTCTCTCTCTCTCTCTCTCTCTCTCTCTCTCTCTCTCTCTCCCTCCTCCCCCCTCTCATACACACAATAATAATAAATAAATAAAATCCAATTTTTAAATGGATGCTGCCATATGACTGAAGTCATTCTTGATTTCTAAGAAGGCCGCTTCTGAGTGTCCGACTGAGGAAACAATGAGCCTGGTACACACTCTTCCATAGAGCCGTGCTCCTACTTCAGATAATACTTAGTTAGAAAATAAATCACACCCATGGTAGAATGAGTTCCAGAAAGATGTAGGGGAAAACAGCAACTGCATCTTTTTCCAGCATGCTTTTGAAATTGAATATGGGCACCAAGTATGTCTTCCTGCACAGTTAACAGCAAGTTACAGGGAAACACTAGCAGCTTTTTTATGAGAGCTAGCTAAATTCTACAGAATAATTATGAGAGCTGGTATCTGTCGTGAGCTATCCTTGAAGCGGAATGCTCACCTCGAGTTCTATAATTAAGGTGTCGCCTCAGCATGAGTAGTTTTCCTGGTCTCCCTCTTAAATTACACATATTGAAGTACAGTGTCCTGAAGTAAATATAGAAATGACCTATAAAGATGTCTTCTTTTTCTCTGGATTTAGCCTTTTAAGATATCTTTATTCTTCAATCTCTCTTGTCAAACTCCAGAACCTTTAATACAGTCATACATTTATGGGCATGTTAGAATAGATGTTAAATTGGATTTTTATAGTACTGTGCTATTGATTGCCACTGTGGCTCAGAAATGAGTGTATCTAATGGGACCTTCACCAAAGCATAATTAAATAAGGGTGAAAGGCATTACATAGATCTGTTTTTATGCAAGAAAACTGAAAAGAAGTCGTATGGATGTGTGTTTTTCCAGCAGAGGACGTGAGCCTGACTGGCGAGGGACCCTGGATCTTTAGTTCAGTGACGTGCTCTCCAGCTGAGACAGACCTAAGCAGATAGGACCTGCTCAAGCCCTAACTCAGTGTACTTAATACGAAATACAGAGCTGTTTTATCCTTTTCTCTTCATGAGCATAATCTCACAGCTGAACGGACTAGAGGAACCCATGAGAGACAGCCCCATGCTGCTCTAGAAAACACCCAAACCTGGTGCTAGTCTCCTGGTGCTAGGCTGCACTGCCCAGCCTTCCAGAGCCAACGTTAGACGCCATGACTGAAAATTGAGCAACCATTAAATTCACCCAAGTTTCCCAGGATTTTTTCTTTCCAAGCTCAGCTACTCTTACAGCATGGTTTACCACAAAGTTGCCAGAGACATTTCTGTCCGTCATTAGTTTATCGTTCAGTTTAGTTACCCATATTTTCCAGCAAAAATTGTTTGTTTGCTTGCTTGCTTGTTTGTTTCTTATGTATCTATGCCTGGGAAGGCAGCCTACATATGGGAGACTATGAAAACTTTGTTTCTGAAGTTTGTATATGCAAAGTGCAGCCTTTTGGCCTAACAGTTCTTTAACACAGTGCACTTGCTCTCAGCCTCACTGAAAGTGCTGGAGGATGTCAGGGGTGAGTATTGGGGTGATCCTGCAGCCCTGTCAGGTTCTGAGAACCCCCAGAGAGACAACCCCCTTATGTGAAAGTGAGTTTGCGTGAGCCCTGCCACATTTTTCTGACTTGTTTGTTGTGACTCTGTAGTACAATCTCGCCTCAAACTCAGTACCCTCCTGCCTCCACCTCTCCAGAACTAGAATCCCAAGTTGCCTGGCTCCCTCTTACCATGCCTACTACAGTGTAAATGATATGTAAATAGTTGTGGTAAAACCATGTTTATTTAGGAAGCAGTTAACAATGCAAAAAGTCCACACATGTACGCACACAGTCACTCTGCTATTTTCCGTGTGCACTTGGTCAAATCCTATGCAGGTGCCTGATCATGGGGGTGGGACAGGCAGTATGAAGCGCTTCCCCCTGCATTTGGCATGCTCTACCTTTAACAAGCAGTGTCTGCTTTGGTCTTTGCTGTGTGCCTGGATTTCTCTATTTGACAAAGTCATTTGTGTTGTACATAGCCTCTTATTAGAGCTTGACCTGCTCATTTGTTAGCAAGCCCTAAAGCTGTAATTATCAGTCTAGTCAAAGATACAGTTTAAAGGGGCACAAAATACGCTGAAGATGAGAATTGTGTAATACATTTTAGATGTGGCAGTTTTGCCATACCTGCAGCCATAAAAATATCCTTTAGTCCATAATTCCTGTTTCTGGAGATGTCCTCTTAAAAGAGTCAGAGATTCAGTCCATGATTATAGTTATCAGCTTGGACAGTGAGTGGGGAGGAGACCTCGGACATAAGAGCCTGGAGTGATTTGAAAAATGTTATATTTTAACATGATTTATATTCTGTAGTTACTCAGAAATATCTGATGATGTCAGAGTATATCATTAACTGAAAAGTGGGTGTGCGACCACCATATTGTAGAAGCTAAGAAGTGCATCCTCTTTCATCCATTCCAGAAGCAAGGCCTACCGATGTCAGCAGTCTCTGGATGGGTAGCTTGTACTTTTGACGTTTTGGTCCACTTAGTGTTTGGGGATTATGCATAATAAATAATGGCTTGGCAAGCCTACTACAGAAAGTAGTAGAGAGGTTTTGAGGTTCTAAATAGCTGTGGTTTAGCATTGATGGCTTTATTAGGAGAAAAAAAAATGTTGAAAGCTGTTTGTCTCCAAAATTGGGGGAATTTAGTTGGTTTTAAGCCAGAGGTGGCAAGATGTGGGGGCTGAGGGGTTGATGTACAGATTCTGGTGTTCTTGGATACGTTGGTTTTCATGCAGTGGGTGAATGGTGAGGGTTGGTATCTCACACAGAGGCTTCTGAGGGAAAGAGAGGCAGTAAAAAGCTAGATTAGACTTGCAAAGAAGATGGCCATAGAAGGGACTTAGGTCACACATTTATTTTCCAAAACAGTTGGGCTGTCCAGAGAGAAACAAATTAAGCATCGTCTGGGTACGTTCACAGAACAAGTGTGTTGGGACTGTAAGTACATGGCTCATCCTGTAATCCTGACACTCAGGAGGATGTTCAGGAAGAACAAGTGTGTTGTGACTGTTAGTGTGGAAGCTGGCCATGGTAGCTCTTACCTGCAAACCTGGAACTCAGGAGGATTGCAGGTTCGATGCCAACCTGAGCTATAGAGTGAGACTCTTTCAGGGAAACAACAACACCCACCATTGCAAGCGCTCAAAATGATGTTAAAGCACCAAGAGTTATAACAATTCCTTTTTTTTTTTTCTAAATAGGACCCAATTTATGGAAAAGGAAAACTTGGAGAAATCCAGGGCCTTATTCTGGGGATGCTGGACACCTTTAACTATGAGCAAGTGAGTAACAGCTGCTTGCATCCAAGTTTGTCTTAAAGTGGGAAAGAAATGGTGTTTTTCTTTTCTATTCTTTCCTGTCCTTCTGTTTGAATATTTTTGAATCTGAAAATTACTCCTTACTAAAATAAGGTACATTCAGATACATATGTACCTTTCTCTACTTTTAAGTTTCTTGCTAACTGAATTTATATACAGAGAAAAAATACTCAGGTGAATCTTACTTTTGATTCATTGGCAATTAGACTAGTATTTTAATTTCAAAATGGAAGTAGGATAAAACTTTTTGGAAAACGATTAATTAAAAACAAAAAAAAAAACAAAAAAACAAAACCTTTAGCCGGGCGGTAGTGGTGCACGCCTTTAGTCCCAGCACTTGGGAGACAGAGGCAGGCAGATTTCTGAGTTCGAGGCCAGCCTGGTCTACAGAGTGAGTTCCAGGACAGCCAGGGCTACACAGAGAAACCCTGTCTCAAAAAACAAAAACATTACTGCTGCTTAGTAGAAATTGTGATTCTTCTCTTAACTCAGAATTACTTAAAGCTTTGAAGATTCAGTTAGAGCCAGCCTGACTTTGCTTACTCTTTTCCTTAAGAAAAGTATAAAGTGCTGGTGTGTTGGTACAGTCTGCTTTTTGTTAAGAATTTAGAAGTGAAAAGAAAAATTGAGAGGCAGAGTTTTTCTTAAATCTTTTCCTTAAGAGTTGAAGTTTTGTCTCAGATGGCATGGGGGGGGGCTCAGTGCCCCCACAGACACAGACGCAGGGAAGTGGGAGGGAGGCTGGCAAGGTCTGCGTGAGACCAGGAAGAAATTAGCGCATCTTTACAATTAAGTAAAAGTTTCAGGTAAAGCTAAAGAGTTAAACTATAGAGCAAAGCAGTGGGCTGGGCAAGGTCTGTCTTTCCCTGACTACGTGGCTCAGTGATGGGCGTGAACACTGAGAACTGATATGGCATGAAAGTACTTTACAAGCATAGGCAGCCCTAAAGTGACCTAATGTGCTAGCCGCGGAATGTCTCAATGACAGATGGCAGGGTCTTGAGCAGCTTCAAATGACTTCTAAGTGCTGATCAGAAAATGAGATCTCTGCCCAAGGGAGATGAGCACTGAATAATGACCATTATTAGCTTTCCAGTGAGCGGGTATTTGAAGCATCGCTGTGCAGCATTCTCAGTAAGAGGCCAGGGAGCAGGGCTGTTCTTACCCCAGCTGTCAGCCATCAAGAGGGGAGTTAGAAATGTGGTGAATAGATTTGGCCTTATCGAGTCATCTGAAAGCCATCCGGACTGCGTTAGGCCACAGAAGGACAGAGCACACGTTGCTTAGGAGTGAGTGGCAGGCTTGAGCATCTCAGTGTCCACATTCATCATCACTGCCCTCGAAGGGTTCCTGCGGCCTGTGAGTTTGGATGTTGGGCTGTCTCTCTGTTGAGTGCTCTGATTTCCATTGTGTTTCTCTTCATCAATCCCCATCGCTCATTTTAATCCTTTCTTCTGTTTTGACCTATCATAGACCTTGCTAGAAACAACAGCCAGCCTCCTGAATCAAGATCTCCATTGGTCACTGCGCAACCTGAGAGCGTCAGGATCCAGAGGACTCAATCCCAAACAGGATTACTGCTCTATATGTTTACAGCAGTACAAAAGACGCCAAGAAACAGCTGATGAAATTATTGTCTTTAGGTAAGAGAGGGAAGGAAGGTTAACTCTGGGGGCTGTGTTAGCCAAGCAGTAGTACATGTGATCATGAAGCCCCAGTCAGCCATTCAAGCAGTGGGCAAGGTGCGCAGAGTTCCTTCCCCACTGCCCTGACAGTCTGCTGGGGAGTGGGGAGGGCAATTAAGGGTCTCAGACAGTATGTGAGTCTGTAAGTCAGAGCCAGGATGAAAAGTTCATACAGGGCAGTAGCATGGGAGATTGCAGTGTTTCCAGGGAGCAGTGCTATGTTGAGAAAGTGTGGTAAAAGAATGCGTCTCTCAGGGATGACCTGTGAGCAGGACAAGAGACACAGCTGATGACTGACTGTGGAAAGACAAATGCATTCACACAGACTCTGGAAGCTGTGACCATCTTAGTGCTTTGGATGCGGAGGTGGAAACCAGGCCTTTGGCTTGATAAACGGGGTGAGCATGGCACCCTGGTCTGAGGAGAAACTGGTGTAAGGAACTGGGACGACAGGAACCTTGTCCTGCAGTTCTGGGGCTTGAGGTGGCTTCTGGATTCTGAGCAGGGCTATCTAATGCGTATACTCTCACCAGAACTTGAGAACCATGTTTAGGGGAAATAGACATTTAGGAATCAGCAACACACTGATAATCTTTAAACCCTAATACCGTGAGAGGGGACATTCCATACACAGGTAACCCAGGAGAGCTTAGCACCAGGACCTGTCCTGTTAAAATACATGAGGAGAGACAGCACAGTATGGGTCAGAGCTGAACCTCCTGAGTTTACATATCTTAGACTCCTTACGTGTAGATGGAGATAGTAACAGTGTGTATAGCCTAGGGTTTTGTAACCAGCCAATGGGTGCCTAGCATAAGTGCTTCATAAACACCAGCTGTGCAGGAAGACTGGCCGCTCTGGAGGTGACCGAGGAAAGCAGAGCGTTCTCGTCGTACCAAGAACCTATTCCTGTGAAAGGTGTTTATTAGAACTTACTTGTCTTGTTTTTGTTTGATTATTTGGTTTTATTTTTTGTTTTGTTTTAAGATTTATTTATTTATTTATTATATGTAAGTACACTGTAGCTGTCTTCAGACACTCCAGAAGAGGGAGTCAGATCTTGTTATGGATGGTTGTGAGCCACCATGTGGTTGCTGGGATTTGAACTCCGGACCTTTGGAAGAGCAGTCAGGTGCTCTTACCTGCTGAGCCATCTCACCAGCCCCCTTTTTTTTTTTTCATTTTAACACAAATTAAAGTTACCTGAGAAGAGGGAACCCAATTGAGAAAATACAAAATGCCTTCATAAGATTGGCCTGTAGGCAAGCCGATGGGGCATTATTTTAATTAATGATTATCCTGTGAGGGCCCAGGCCATTGTGGTTGGTACCACCCTGGAGCAGATGGTCCTAAGTTGCATAAAGAAGTAGGCTTGGAGCTGGAGAGGTGGCTCAGTGGTTAAGAGCACAGGCTAGTACTCTTGCAGCAGACCGGGGTCCAGTTCTCTGCATCACACAGCAGCTCACAGCCGTCTGTAACTTCATTTCCAGGGAATCTGATATCCTCTTCTGGCTGCCAGGATATCAGGCATGCAGGCAGAATACCCACAGTCATAAAATGTGAATGAATGAATGAATGCAGGTTAAGCATGTCGTGAGGACCAAGACAATAAGTAGTGTTTCTCCATGGCTTCTGCTTCAGTTCCTGCCTCTGGGTTCCTACCTTGAGTTCTTGCCCTGTTTTACCTGAATGATGGAGTGTGACCTGAGAGTTGTAAACTGAAATAAAATTTTTCTTCCCAATTTGCTTTTAGTCATTGCCTTAGTTACTTTTCTATTGCTCTGATAAGACACCACAACCACAAGGCAATTTATAGAAGAAAGAATTTACTAGGGGATTACAGTTCCACCAACTGGACACCAAAGCATTCAAGTATGTGAGCCCATGGGGTTATTTTCATTCAAACCACCACAGTTATGGTGTTTAATCACAGAAACCCTGACAAAGACACTACTGTGTACCAGAGCTATTCATCAGAATCCAGGACAGCATGAACACAAGAGTATAATGTGAACCGACATGCAGGGGGATGGATGTTTTAAACACATAGTTAGGAATGCCTCACTGTTTAACAGACAACTTTGAAACTTAATTAAAATGTAATTGCTTATTAAATTAATAAAAATAAAATAGTGTAGAGGAAAAAAGATGTTGGTAGCTACTAATTTTTAGAGAACAGATGGGGGTTGCCTCCCCATTTAAATGATGTTCGAGAGATTTTAAGATGCAAGGAAGTGGCTATCTCATTTGTAGGGCGTGTTAAGCTGGGGGTTGGGATATGGAGGCCGCCTGTCAGTGCTCTTCCTGGTCTACTCCAAGGATAGTGAATGGCTGGCACAGCAGGTCTGGACAGAGTGAGGAGACAACGACAAGAGGGATGGCAGAGGAAGAACAAAGGCTAACCAGGCAGGAACTGGTTCCTGTACAAAGTCGGACTTTCTTCTGAGAAGGCGCTGGGTAGTTTTGAGAGTGGGAGAGCCAGGTTAATGGTCAGTGGTTGATGTGTTGATAGTGGACTATGGAAGGTCAAGGAAAGATGCAAAATGCCAGTAAGGCTACTTCAGAGCCCATGTGAGAGACGGCCCAGCACAGTCAACAGCAAAGAACTAGGAAGTGAAATTTCTGGGGATCATGTAAAGGCAGAACTAATAGGATTTGCTTATAGATTTGCTTATCATTCACGAAGCAAAAAGGAATCTAGGATGGCTTCAGAGTGTCGCCTGAGATCCTGCAGGGATGTGCTCGCTGTTGCTGAGATGTAGAAGGTCAGATGAGGAGTGCAGTGGAAGGGGGGGTAGTGAAGTTAGGGACTTGTGTTTGGATATGTTAAATTAAGACTCCTGTTGGGTATCCAGGGTAGAGTTGCCAAGGAGACAGAGAGATAGGACTGAAGGGAGAGGCCTGGGCTGGTGGTACATATATCTGCTAGTCAGGAGCCTGCGGCATCTTAAAGGCTTGGAACTAGAAATAATCACTGAAGGAGCAGGGCTAGGTAGAGGAAAGACAAGCCTGTGAGACACAGGTTCTGTACAGGAAAAAATGGCATCGAGAAAGGTAAGGACAAGAGGAAAGAGAAGGACTGCCATCTAATGCAGTGTTTCCCATTAGAGAGAGGGGATCCTGAACCAACCACCAGGAACGCCCTCTTAAGACCAGTGTTAAGCTTCAGAGCGTGACACCTTTGGCATTGTTTGAAGTCATAGTCTTCTTGAATATAGTGAGGGCTCTCATGCTATTACCAGGCTACTTACATAATTATTTTTCCCAATTGCTTTTTAAAACAATGACCCCCCCCCCAAAAAAAAAAACTATCAGAATGCTACAGTTAGAGTAAACATAGGCTCAGCCCAGCTTCTGTACTCTGGAACATGCTACTCACAACTTAAGAATGCAAATAAGGCAAGACTGGATTCTTAAAGGGGGAGAAAAATCATTAAAAGCATGTCCACTCTTGATTCTTGTCCCTGAATAGCCAGCCGCTGGTTATTTAAGATTTTTCTTTACCGCATGCAAATGTTTTCTGTAGTTCATGTGTGTGGATGTTATACTAAGTACAATTTGTCTGTCTTCATTTTATAGCTGTGGCCATTTGTATCATTCATTCTGTCTCCAAAGTAAGGAATGCACCCTAGAAGTTGAGGGTCAGACAAGATGGGCGTGTTACAAATGCAGCTCAAGTAATAAAGCGGGCAAACTCAGTGAAAATCCTTCTGAAAACAAGAAAGGACAGATAACCTCGTCTCAGGTAAGACTCGCATCAGTGCTGGCATGTGCCACTCTTATCGGTCTGTTAGGCCTGGCCTATTTCGTCAGGACCCATAAGCCTCTGGTCTACCTTATGGATACTGAATGATTGGCTCTGTCATGGTTAGTGTGAAGAGCCTGTTCTCCCTGATCAGCACTGATAAACTGATGAAACCTGTTCAGCCCTTGAGAAGCTTGGAGCCCAGGTCAGCAGCGGAGGGGATAGATAGGTACATTCTCAGGGAAGGCAGGACAGCAGTGACAGATGAGCGCACAGCAGTGCTGATTAGCACCCACATGGCAAGAGAGGGGAGTCATCACTCTCTTGGAGCTGGTGACAGGCGAGGTGCTACTCACATGCTCCGCGTACGTCTTCTTCCCGTAAAGAGCACGGTGCAGAGTGGTCACTTCAGATACTTCGTTGCTCATGGAGATGAGGGACCATTTCCATTATGTTCATTTTGCAGCATTTTTTAAAGAGGCAACAGAGCAGAGTGTTCTCTGCTGTTCTGTGGGTTTGAGAACACAAGGTGACAACGGAGGGGGTTAAATGAGAAGTTCACAGGACTGTGACTTGACGGCTGATCTGTGACACAGTCTCTGCTCCTTGCTGTCTCCTCAGCATCACACAGCCCCCAGCTGACCTCCACTTCTAACAGAAAACTCAGGCCTGTTACATTACTTTGTTTTATCAATTTTCGCTGGAGCACTGAACAAAAGCCAGGGACAATTTCATCATGGGCTTCTCTTCCAGATCACGATTTAGCATATCTATATGCCAATGATAGGAATTCCTTTTTTGTCATTAATATTCATATCTGCCCGGGTTTTTTTTTTTTCATTTATTTATTCACTTTGCATTCTGATAGCTGAATACTGTCTCATTGTGTAGATGAACCACATTTTCTTTATCCATTCTTCAAGTGAGGGACATCTAGGTTGTTTCTAGTTTCTGACTACTATAAATAAAGCTGCTATGAACATAGTTGAGAAGGTGTCCTTGTGGCATGGTGGAACATCTTTTGGGTATATGCCCAGTAGTGACATAGCTGGGTCTTGGAGTAGAACTATTCCCAACCTTCTGAGAAATTGCCAACTTGATTTCCAAAGTGGTTGTATAGTTTGCACTCCCACCAGCAATGGAGGAGTGTTCCCCTTGCTCCACATCCTCGCCAGCATGTGCTATCACTTGAGTTTTTGATCTTGGCCTTTCTGACGGGGATGTAAGATGGAATCATTTTGATTTGCATTTCCCTGATGACTAAGGACATTGAACATGTTTGAAAATGCTTCTTGGCCACTAGAGACTCCTCTGTTGAGAATTCTCTCTAGCTCTTTACCACATTTTTAATTGAGTTATTTGGTTTATTGGTGTCTGATTTCTTGAGTTCTTTGTATATTTTGGATATTGGTCCTTTTTCAGGTGTAGAGTGGTGAAGAGCTTTTCCCATTCCATAGGCTGTTGTTTTCTCCTATCAGTGGTGTCCTTAGCCTTGCAAAAGCTTTTCAGTTTCATGGGGTCCCATTTATTAATTGTTGATCTTAGTACCTGTGCTATTGATATTCTGTTCAGGAATTTTGGCTCCTGTGCAATATGGTCAAGGCCACTCACCACTTTCTCTTCTATTAGATTTAGTGTGTCTGATTTTATGTTGATGTCTTTGATCTACTTGGGCTTGAGTTTTGTGCAGAATGATAATATGGATTTATTTGCATTCTTCTGCATGCAGACATCCAGTTAGACCAGCACCATTTATTAGAGATACTTTTATTTTTCCATTGTGTGGCTTTGGCTTCTTTATCAAAAGTCAAGTGTCTATGGGGGTGTGGGTTTGTTTCTGGTTCTTTGATTTGATTCCATTGATCAACCTGTCCCTCTCTGTACTAATACCGTGCAGTTTTTATTACTGTTGCTCTGTAGTATAGCTTGAAATCAGGGATGGTGATTCTCCCAGAAGTTCTTTTATTGTATAGGATTGTTTTAACTACCCCAGGTCTTTTGCTTTTCCACATGAAGTTGAGAATTGCTCTCTCATGATCTATAAAAAAAAATTGTGTTGGAATTTTGATGGGGATTGTATTGAATCTATAGATTGCCTTTTGTGGAATGGCAATTTATACTGTTACTACTACTGATCCATGAGCATGGGCAATCTTTCCATTTTCTGATATCTTCCTCCGTTTCTATCTTCAGAGACTTGAAGTTCTTATCATACAGGTCTTTTACTTGGTTAGCGTTACATTAAAATATTTTATATTATTCATGGCTATTGTAAAGGGTGTTGTTTCCCTAGTCCTTTCTCATGTATTGTTTGTGTAAAGGAGGCTACTGATTTTTTTTGGTTGATTTTGTATCTAGCCACTTTGCTGAAGGTGTTTATAAGCTGTAAAGGTTCTCTAATTTCATGGTGTCCCATAAGTTTGGATATGAATTTTGGGGGACAAAATTTCTTCTGTGAATAGTGAAAACTTGACTTTTTCCTTTCCAATTTGTGTCCCCTTGATCTCCTATAGTTGTCTTATTGCTCTAACTAGTGCTTCAGGTCTATGTCAAGTTGAGTAGATAGGGAGAGGGTGGGCACCCTTGTCTCCTCCCTGACTTGGGTGGAATTGCTTTAAGTTTCTCTCCATTTAATTTGATGTTAGCTGTCAGCTTGCTGTATATTGCCTTTATTGTTTTTAGTATGTGTCTTTAGTATGTGTCTTGTGTTCCTGATCTCTCCAAGACTTTTAACCTGAAGGAGTGTTATATTTTGTCAAAGGCTTTTTTTCAGCATCTAATGAGATGCTCACATGGAAATTTTTCTTTCAGTTTGTTTATATAGTTGATTACATTGATGGATTTTGTATTTTGAACCATCCCTGCGTCCCTGGGATGAAGCCTACTTGGTCATGGTGGATGTTTTTGATATGTTCTTGGATTTGGTCTGCAAGTATTTTATTATTTTTGAAGTGTCTGTTATGTCTCCCCTTTCATTTGTGATTTTCTTTTTTAAAAGATTATTTTTTTTTATTTATATTTCAAATATTATCCCCTTTCCTAGTTTCCCCCCCCGAAAATCCTCTATCATCTCCCTGCTCCCACTGCTCCCCAACCCACCCACTCCCACTTTCTGGCCCAGGCATTTCCCTATACTGGGGCATAGAGCCTTCATAGCACCAAGGACCTCTCCTTGCATTGATGACCAACTAGGCCATCCTCAGCTACATGTGCAGCTAGAGCCATGAGTCTCTCTGTGTTTTTTCTTTGATTGGTGGTTTAGTCCCAGGGAGCTCTGGGGTTACTGGTTAGTTCATATTGTTGTTCTTCCAAATGGGGCTGCAAACCCCTTCAGCTCCTTGGGTACTTTCTCTAGCTCCTTCATTGGGGACCCTGTGCTCCATCTAATGGATGCGTGTGAGCATTCACTTCTTTATTAGTCGGGCACTGGCAGAGCCTCTCAGGAGACAACTATATCAGTCTCCTGACAGCAAACTCTTGTTGGCATCTGCAATAGTGTCTGGGTGTGGTGGTTGTTTATGGGATGTATCCCCAGGTGGGGCAGTTTCTGGATGGTCATGCCTTCAGTCTCTGCTCCGAACTTTGTCTCTGTAACTCATTCCATGGGTATTTTGTTCCCCCTTCTAAGAAGGATCAAAGTGTCTGCTTTTTGGTCTTCCTTCTTTTTGAGTTACATGTGTTTTGCAGTATCTTGGGTATTCTGAACTTCTGAGCTAATATCCACTTATCAGTGAGTGAATATCATGT
>NC_034601.1:16994697-16998519 GCF_900095145.1 Mus pahari
GGGCAGCCTTGTCTAGTCCCTGATTTTAGTGGGATTGCGTCAAGTTTCTCTCCATTTAGTTTGATGTTGGCTACTGGTTTGCCGTATATTGCTTTTATTATGTTTAGGTATGGGCCTTGAATTCCTGATCTTAATTCGGATACTGTCTCTGTGCCTTTTAGTTAATTTTGATAAGGGTTTGTCTATCTTGTTGATTTTTCTCAAAGAACCAGCTATTGGTTTCATAGATTCTTTGTATTATTCTCTTTGTTTTTACTTTATTGATTTCAGCCCTAAGTTTGATTATTTCCTGCCTTCTACTCTTAGGTATGTTTGGTTCTTTTTGTTATACAGCTCTCAGTTGTACTTTTAGATTGCGTATATGAGAACTGTCCAATTTCTTTATGAAAGTACTTAGTGCTATGAACTTTTCTGTTAGCACTGATTTCATTGTGTCCCATAAGTCTGAATGTGTTGTGCCTTTGAATTCATTGAGTTCTTTAATTTCTTTCTGTATTTCTTTCCTGACACAGAGGTCATTGAGTAGAGTTGTTCTGTTTCCATGAGAGTGTGGGCTTCCTGGTGTTTCCGTTGTTGTTGATGTCCAGCTCTCATCTATTGCATTCTAATAAGATACAAGGCATTATTTCAATTTCCTTGTTTCTGTTGAGGCTTGCTTTGTGACCAACTATATGGTCAGTTTTGGAGAAGTTTCTGTGAGGTGCTGACGAGAAGGTATATTATTTTGTGTTTGGGGGAGATATTCTGTAGATATCTATTAGATCCACTTGATTCATAACATTGGCTCATTTCATTAAATGTTTCTTTCTGTCTGGATCTATCCATTGATAAGAGTGGGGTGTTGAAGTTTCACTATTAATATGTGGGGTTCACTGTGCAGTTTAAACTTTAGTAATGTTTCTTTTACGAATGAGAGTTCCCTTTCATTTGGGTACTGATGTTCAGAGTTGAGATGTCATCTTGGTGGATTTTTTTTCTTTAATGAGTATGAAGTGTCCTTCCCCATCTCTTTTGATTAATTTTAGTTAAAAATCTATTTTATTAGATATTGCACTAGCTATGGCCAGCTTGCCTCTTGGGTCCAATTGCTTGGAAACCTCTTTTCCAACCCTTTACTTTCAGGTAATAACTATCTTTGTTGTGGAGGCATGCTTCTTGTATGCAGCAGAATGATGAATCCTATTTTTGCATCTGTCCATCCATCCTGTTAGTCTGTGTCTTTTTATTAGAGAATTGAGCCCATTGATGTTGTGAGATATTAATGACTAATGATTCTTAATTCCTGTTATTTTGATGGTGGTGGTGGTGGTGTATGGTGTATGTGTATGTGTGTGTGTGTATATATATATGTGTGTGTGTGTGTGTGTGTGTGTGTGTGTGTGTGAGAGAGAGAGAGAGAGAGAGAGAGAGAGAGAGAGAGAGAGAGAGAGAGAGAATTTGTGTGTGCTTCCATTATTTAGTTTTTGCTGGTGTAGAATTATTTTATTTCCTGTGTTTTCTTGTGTGTAGTTACCCTCCTGGGTTGGAATTTTCCTTCAAGTATTTTCTGTAGGACTGAATTTGTGGATAGACATTTAAATTTGGTTTTGTCTTAGAATATCTTGTTTTCTCCATCTGTGGTGATTGAGAGTTTTGCTGGGGTATTGTAATCTGGGCTGACACCTGTGGTCTCTTAGAGGCTGTAAGACATCTGTCCAGGATCTTCTGGCTTTAGAGTCTCTCTTGAGAAGTTGGGTATAATTCTGATATGTCTGCCTTTATATGTTACTTGGCCTTTTTCTCTTGTCGCCTTTAATATTCTTTATTATGTACATTTAATGTTTTGATTATTATATGTTGGGAGGCTTTTCTTCTTTGGTCTGATCTAATTGGTGTTCTGTAAGCTTCGTGTATGTTTATAGGCATTTCTTTCTTTAGGCTAAGGTGGTTTTCTTAGGTGATTTTGTTGGAAATATTTTCTGGTCCTTGGATCTGGGACAATGTCACCTTCTTTCTATTCCTGTTATTCACAGGTTAAGTCTCTTCATGGTGTCCCAGGTTTCCTAGATGCTTTGTGTCAGGAATTTTTTAGATGTAACATTTTCTTTGACAGATATATTAATTTCTTCTATTTTCTATGCCTGAAATTCTCTCTTTCACCTCTTCTGTTGCTGATACTTGTGTTTGTTGTTCTTTTCTTTTCCCTTGGTTTCCAATCTCAAGGATTTCCCTTAGAATCTGTTTTCTTTATTGCTTCTATTTCCATTTTCTAATCTTGAATAGTTTTATTCATTTCCTTCACTTGTTTAATTGTATTTTCCTGTATTTCTTTAAGGGCTATATTTGTTTCCTCTTTAAAGGCCTCTACCTGCTTTAATTTAATTTAGGGATATATTCATTTCCTCTTTAAAGGCATCTATCATCTTTATAAGGTTGGAATTAGGTCGTTTTCTTGTGCTTCGGTTGTGTTAGGATATCCAGGACTTGCTGTAGTGGGATGGCTTTGCTCTGAAGGTGCCATATTGCCCTGACTCTTGTTGATTGACCATCTGGTTGTTCGTGGATGTTCCTGGTGCAGCAGACCTCCAGTGGGCAACCTTGGGCTGGACAGTGGAACTTAGGGGGCAGTACTGTTCTCAGAGTAGCTGGGTATGCTCCATGTGATATGGCAGGGAGGGAGTGGGGGCAGGAGTAAAGATTTAACCTGGATGCACTTGGTGTAGCAGGCCTGGTGAAGGTGGCTGAGCAGTCTAGATCTGAGGGACAGCAAGCACCTCAGTTCAGCTGAGTGTGCCCTGGGTGGACTCAGCCGGGGAATGGGGAGGGGGGAAGGGATCTAAGCTGGATGTTCCTTGTGTGGAGAACATGGTGGTGGCCGATGGAGTTTGGGGGGACAGCACACAGCTGACTCAGGGCACCTGGATGTGCTGGGTGTGGGGGTGACTTGGTAGAGATTAGAAGAGGATCTAACCTGGATGTTCATAGTGTGGCTGCAGTGGGCCTTACAGAGGCTAGCAGAGCAATGGCTGGACAGTAGAGCTGAGAGACACACACAGCTAGCTGGGGCAGCTGAGCATATCTCGGGGAGGACTCAGTGTCAGGGAAGTGGTGGGTGGAAGGGATCTAATCTGGATGTTCTTTTTTTTTTTTAAGAGATAAACAATTATATATTTTTATTTGTTCTTTGAAAATTTCATGCGCGTTCACAATTCACTTCTATCATACCCATCCCTCGTCCCCTCCTCCAGATCCCACTCCCAACTTCACACCTTCATCTTCTTTTGTTTTTGTTTTTTTTGTTTTGTTTTGTTTTTATTTATTATTATTTTCTTTATTTATATTTCAAATGCTATCCCGAAAGTTTCCTATACCCGCCTCCCAGCCCCTGGTCCCCTACCCACTACTTGGCCCTGGCCTTCCCCTGTGCTGGGTCATATAAAGTTTACAAGACCAAGGGGGCCTCTCTTCCCAATCATGGCCGATTAGGCCATCTTCTGCAACATATGCAGCTAGAGACTCGAGCTCAGGGGGTACTGGTTAGTTCATATTGTTGTTGCACCTACAGAGTTGCATCCCCCTACAGCTCCTTGGGTACTTTTTCTAGCTCCTCCATTGGGGGCCCGGTGTTCCATCCAATAGCTGACTGTGGACATCCACTTCTGTGTTTGCCAGGCACTGGCATAGCCTCACAAGAGGCCGCAATATCAGGGTCCATTCAGCAGAATCTTGCTGGCATGTGCATTAGTATCTGGGTTTGGTGGCTGATGATAGGATGGATTCCCAGATGGGGTAGTCTCTGAATAGTCCATCCTTTCATCTTAGGTCTAAATTTTGTCTCTATAC
>NC_034601.1:16999729-17001001 GCF_900095145.1 Mus pahari
TATTCCAGATGAATTTGCAAGTCGCCCTTTCTAACTCTGTGAAGAATTGGGTTGGAATTTTGATGGGGATTGCATTGAATCTGTAGATTGCTTTTGGCAGACTGGCCATTTTGACTATGTTAGTCCTGCCAATCCATGAATCTGAATGTTTTTGTGTGGTAGGTCTGCTTGATGCCAGTGGACTGGTGGCCAGACAAAAGAGTTTGGGGACAGCAAGTAGCTAGCTCAGGGTAGCTGAGCATGCCCTGGGGGGCTCAGTAGGCAGGGGAAATCAGGGGGAGGGATCTAACCTGGATGTTCCTTATGTAGTGGGACTAGTGAAAACCAGTGGAGTGGTGGCCAGACAATGGCATTTGCCCAGTTATTATTGAACGTTATGTCACTATCTTCTTGTGCTAGATGTGAATGAAATATTATGTAGGTAAAGATAAACATAATTGCCTCTTGTGGGATGTATAGCCATGAAGTTTGAATAATCGTTCTCAACCCTCAAGTATGTGATACCATCCTAACTCTAGTTCCAACAATTATCACAACATCAGTCAACGGTCCAGCTAACTACCCAGAGTCTGAGGGTCAGGCCCTCATGTCATGTAATAGTCCCACCACTCTCCTATGACCAGGTTGAAGAGAGCTGAGGATGGCAGGTCCCATGCCCTCTCTCTGGTCCCACCACTGCCCCCAGTACCTTCAACAACTCCACCCATCCAAAAGCTCTGAGATCTTATCATTTACATTTAGACCTTTCCTTATGAAGTCAGGGTTCATTAAATCATTGGATATTCTGTGGCTAAGATCAGTCTCCAGGCCCCTCCCCTCTCCAGAGGTTAAAGGGGTAGAGCTGACAATTTGAAACCTTGACTCCTGGCTTCATCCCAAACTCTACAGGGATTCCCTGGCTCCCAGTCATCTCCCTTAGCATTCAAACCGTGATCTTCTTGCAGAGGAGCTTCCAAGGTGAGATGGGCTTTTTGTTTGCTGTTTAGATTTATTTATTTTTACTTTATGTGTATGAATGTTTTGCCTACATATATGTCTGTGTACTATGTACATGCAGCGCCCTTGGAGGCCAAAAACAGGGCATTGGATTTCTTAGAATGGAGTTACAGAAGGTTTTCAGTCACCCTGTGGGTGCTGGGAATTGAACATGGTTCCTCTGTAAGAATTAGTGCTCTTCCACACACAATAATAGTGGGAGATTTCAATACCTCACTCTCACCAATGGACAGATCCTGGAAACAGAAACTGAACAGAGACACGTGGACACTAACA
>NC_034601.1:17001012-17063926 GCF_900095145.1 Mus pahari
CAAGTAGTGGGAGTGGGTGGGTAGGGGGACAGAGGTGGGGGGAGGGGTATGGGAAACTTTCGGGATAGCATTTGAAATGTAAATAAAGAAAATAAAAAAAAAATAAAAAAAAAAAAAAGAATTAGTGCTCTTAACTGCTGAATGCAGCTATAAAATTTTTAAGAGCTCTTTGCCAGGAATCAGGGACAAAGGCCAATTATTCGTATTGTATGAAAAGCACTTACAGATGATCCATATAGGAAAAACAGAAAATGAGTGTACCTGAATCAGACATAAAGAGTCATGCAAGGTCATGTCAGCTGCTTCTGCATGGGATATTGGGGAGGGGAATGAGATAGCCAATTTTAGATACAAAGCTAGGTAGGATAGAGGAGGAGTGAGGAGGGCCTTGTGGAGAACAAGCCTTTGCTCTCAACAGAAGCTGTGTATTAGGTATAGAGGGCCTGGTTAGATATAGAGGTGAAAGAGCTCCCTCACAAGTGTCACCAATCTCACTGGTGTCACCTCCTCACAGGTGTCTCCTCCCTCATGGATGTCACCTTCCTCAATAAATGTCACCCCCTCAGACATGTCACCTCCATCTCCCCTGGAACCCAGTCACTATTTGCCACCCCCGCCCAGCAGTACTTGCTGTACTTTACATAGAAGGCATGAGCAGGAGTGGGGCTCACTCTCCTGAATGCTGCTGTCACCAGGTGGTCTTCACACCTTAGTAAAAAGTTGGCAGCACATACTCTGTGCTTTCATTTTATTCTGGTAACATATGCATCTTCAGCTTTCTAGTTCTGTCATTTTGTAGGAAATGTGGCTTTGCTCTGATTTCTAACATTTGACCATTCTACTTCTGCTAGGATTCAGTACAATTTTTTTGAAACAGATAAGGTTGCCTGTGGTAGGAAAACACATCTGTAAGGGCAAGAGACCCTGCACATAAACACAATGCTAGCTAGTTACAGTTTGACCAAAAGAATTGCACTGAAAAGAGCAGTGAAGCCTTGTTCCCAGCAGTCACTCAGCGTCCTGTCACCCTTGGCAGAGAGCTGCCGAGGCAGATGTGGCTCTTAAGCTTGGAGTGGATGCTGTGCTGGGTTTTGCTACATGAATGGTAAACAAGAGTTAGTCCAAGGCATCACACAGTGTGTATTGTGAACAAGGAATTGCATCCGCATCTCAGTTTTCAAGATGTATGTAACTAAAAGGAGCAAAGTGAACATCCTAAAATACTGCTTACCACTGGGATGGTGTTCCAAGGGCAATGGATAAGCGCTAAGTACTAACCATCAGTTCCATAGTATGGTGGGTTTCGTTTACTTTCCTCTGAAGATCCATCTGTCCCGGTTAAGTCTATCCAGAGAGTATGGCAGGAGTCACTTAGCTCTCACCTACTTCTATCTGAACACAGGATAATTAAATGTGTTTAAAATATCCCACTGCTCTTGGAACACCATCCTATCAAATAACATTTTAGTTTATCTTAATAAACTAAACATGGTAACTGATGTTTAATTCTTCAGCTTCTGACTCCCAACGCAACTTACTCCCAAGCCTGTGGTCCTGGCAGGCCAAGTGCTGTCTCCAGCCATTCTTACCTAACTTCATGTGTTAAAATCACTAGTCAACCAAGATATACAACCAGCCAGTGACACTTACATACTAGTTATCTACCAACAAATCAACATGAACATGACTGGCTATTCTGCAGAACACCTGCTTTCTTCTTTGATCCTGTATAAGCAAGAGGAATAATCCAAATGAGTTTCTTCCCTTAGTCCCAGCAGTTTTGCAGCCTCGGGGCAGATGTTGGCCAGCAGGTCTGTCTCATTTAATCTTTGTTTCTCTACACACGAAGGTAAAATGTTCAGAAGACACTATCATTCTAGTTTAAGTACTCAGCATCTTACTCTAGTATATAAGTTCATTTTTTCATTTATATTAATAGTAAATAATGTCAGTTTAATCTTAATTTATTCATTTATTAAATTTAAAGTAAAAAAGTACAAGCTCAATGGAAAAAAAAAGATTTAATAGAATTCAAACATAATTAACAAGGTTCAGAGTTCTATTTTGTTTTTCTTCATCCTTTGTGTCTTTGTTGTTATTTGTCTCTCCGTCCTGTTTTTCTTACGTGTTTGCAGCATGTATGTTCCACTCATGTGTGTTAGAGTGGGCACCTGCCTGTCATGGTGCTCACAAAGACAGAACAACCTGGCATTGACTGTGGCCTTCTGCTTTGCTTGAGACACTGTGTCTTGTGCCTTCCCCTCTGCGTGCCCAGGGCATCAGACCCGTGAACTTACAAGATTCTCCTCTCTTCTCCTGTCTCTGCTGTCCAACTCCTCATGGGGTTGCTAGGATTACAGACATTCATGATACATGTCCAGAGTTTATGTGAGCTCAGGGGATTCACATTCAGCTTGTCATGCTTGCTTGCACAGCACACTTTTTTTTTCTTTTCAACCCACAGGTCTGTCTCTGCAGCCAAGGTTTGACTTCCTTCAGAATAGATAAGCTAATGGGAGATATCACATACCAGAAACATTCAAATTGTTATTTCTTTTAAAACTTCAAAAAATAGGACATTTAGACATTCATATTTAGGCATTCATTAAGAGTTTTATAATATATTTTCCAAAATCAGCCCTTGCTATAGAGAGCCCAGCGTCTAAGTACCAAGAACTTTCTGTTCACTAACACAGAGATGACGTGTGTATCACAGGGGAGAACACACAAGCTTCTTGCTCACTAACAGGAAGATGACTGCGTGTCTTGAGGGAGTACACTCAGGCTTCCCCTTGGTAATGGGCTTGGCCTCATGTCTCTGCTCTCAGAACCAAGAGCACATCTTATCTTGGAGGATGCTTTCACAGTGTGAGTGGGCAGAACTTATGTCCTGCAAACAATTATTCAGTAGTGATGTTTGTGTTCTTCACACATTACACACTGATCATTTATTTTGAGTTCCCACAACATTGTAGAAGTGTAAACCAAGTTGCTGCATAATCAAATCAGAAGCTTGTTTTTATTTGTCCATTTTTAAGGATTATTAGTTCTCTGCTATAAAAAGGCTAAGTTCAAAATAGATAGATAGATAGATAGATAGATAGATAGATAGATAAAAAAGAGATCTTAGTGTTTAATAATAGTAACATTTCTCAAAAGAGTATCCTCTAAGTGAAGCTTACAAATTAAATGAGGGTTAATAGGACTCAGAAATACGTAGAAATAATCAGTGATTCTAACGTAAGTGAGACTTCGTTAACAGAGAATCATTTGCCAATGATCTTGTTATACCAAAGCATAAGTGACATTACTCCAACTGCAGCCAATATTTAACATACATCTAAATTGGACCAAATGTCTTTATAACATACATTGGTTTGGGGCTTTGTTTGGTTTTTATTTTTGTTCAAAACAAGGTCTCACTACTCCCAGGCTGACCTTGAGCTTGCTGTGCAACTAAGGACCTTGAACTTCCCGTCTTCCCATCCCTGCCTTCCAAGCCTTAGGATTGCAAGTGTGTCACTGTGCCCGGTCTTACATGATGCTGGGGATCAAACCCAGAGCTTCATGATGTTAGGTATGCACTCTACAAACTGAACTCTATCTCCAGTCCCCTCTGTGCATACTGGCAAACAACAAAACCATAGTTCTTACCAGCAAGAGAGCTAGAAGATACTTACATAAACAAACATATTGCCAACACTTCAGTTTTGAATTGTCAGAGGTACATACTTGGTGTGAGCATGAATAGAATGTTATAAAGTGAGTGACTTAGATCAAATAGCAGGGAAGATGGAGGGATGGGTGGGTGGGTGGATAGATGGATGGATGGATGGAGCTGGGCACAGTGCCACATACCTGTAGGCCCAGCTGCTTGGTAAGCTGAGGCAGGAAGGTACCAGGGGTTTGAGACTAACCTGGTGAACATAGCTATGGGGGAGGCAGGGCATAGCTATAAATGTGAAACCTGGGAAGGAGAGAGCAGGGATGAGCATGCCTGGTTTCATCCTCAAGGTGAGAGGAAACACTGATGGTTTTAAAGCAAAGCAGGTGATACAGCCCAGACTTTAGGCTGTGGGTAGACAGCCATATCTGGTCTTCGCCTCTTTCCAGATCCAGTCATAATGAATGGAGTAACATTCCTACCAGTCAGCAGAGGTTTGTGTCCAAGATACCTAAGAATAGCATGGATGCAGAAAGAATTTTCACCCATTGTACATAACCACATTTTTGACGGAAGTATAAAGTAAGGACTTTAAAAAGTCTACTGCCCAGCAATGTAAAAATACTCATCTTACCAATGTTCAAAGTATCGTACTAATGTAGCATTACATCCTTTGCCTTAGTTTACTAAGCTAGCAGGTTCTTAGAAATTCTAAACTTGTGCCCATTTAAAAAGACATTGTGTGTGTGTGTTTGTATATGTGTATGGACTGATTTGTAGGATATGGGTGCACCTGTGTGTGGAGGCCACAGGTTGGGGGCCTGTCTGGTGTCTCCCTCAGCTGCTATCTTTCACTGAGGCAGCATCATATGCTGAGCTGGAGCTCACAGTTCATCTACTGTAGCTAGGCAGCCAGCCCTGGCATTCCCTATCTCTATCATCTGTAACCTGGCTAAGATGACAGTCACGTCTCCTCCACTACCCAGCTGGGGTCTGAACTCCTATTATCACACTTGCTGGGCAAGTGCTTTTTCTATTGAAGATCTTACCAGACCATGTATGTATTCATATTTGTAAGTGACATTATTTGAGTGTGTTCTCCAAGTCCATGTGTTAAAAGCTAAATCCCCAGGTTCATATGCTGGATGTAGTTAGGGATATATAAAGTCATGAGACTAGGGTCCTATTGTTAGATTAAGAAGGTTTGCTAAGGAAAGGACGGGTCCTGGGCTAGCATGCTTTCATTTTCAATATGTAAGCATAGAGGGAAGGTTCTCAGAACCATCAACCAAATAAACTTCTATTGCTTATAGCTTACCCAACCTGTGTCAGTTTGTCATGGTGGCCAGAAGTGTAATAGTCAGTGCAGATGTCAGACAACAAACACTGTTGTACCTCATTAATGTGCACATGTATATGTAAAAGTTCATAGTCCTGATTTAAGTCCCTTTAGCCAGCTATGTTTCAAGTTTCTTTGGGTTTTCTATGGGAAACTCACAGATTTCCACTTCTAGATAGAATATCTTTGGGGTTTCTTATGGGGGGAGGTGATGAGCAAAATATATTAAAAAATCATTCATAAGACATTAGACATCAGACATCTGAACACAGAGAACCCTTAAAAAGTGACAAAGAGCATAAGCGGTAGAATCACCCATAAACTACTTGAAGAAACTTGCTAAATTGTTAGTTAGAAAAGTGGACCTGAGGCAGAACATCAGATTCAGTCGAGAATCCGGGAAAGCCGAGGTGGTAAGGATTTGCAGGGCACTCATGGGACAGGAGTAGCTCCAAGAGAGGTGAGAAAACTACTTGAAGTTTAAGAGATAATAAAACAAACATCTGGAAGAACTAGATGGGACAGTACACCAAACTACCATGAGATGCTCTCCCTGTGAAGGAGTAGGAGAGAACTTTGACTAACTGCTCCTTTGACCCCACCAACGAAGCCTAACAGAAGAGTGGAACCGAGCTACTTACAGCTGCTAGAACAAAGCGGGGTCTTCTAAGAGTTTAGAAGATAGACAACACCTAACAAGGTAGAATTCTACTCTCTGGCAGGCAGAGGGGGCAGAATCCATGGACACTTGGCATGGTCCAGGTGATAAAATTAATAGGGACATTTAAAGTTATCACTATTCCATATGTTCAAAAAACTCCAGGGGAGATTCAACCTATTGACTACAGATAGGAAAGTTAGAAAGGGTCAGCATCTGGAGATTCAAATGGCGGCATCTAAGCTGTAGATGGGGTCACCAGCAGAATGGACATTTACAGAAGAAATGATTAGTGAATGGCATGGCAGAAGAAAGAAAGAAATTGAGGCATATGGCTGATAATATGAGAACATTAGCACAGATTGTATGCTACACAGTCCCAGTGTGAACTCAACAGCATCCCTAACCAAGTGGTCATTTGAGATTAATAAAGGTATTCATCTTTTGCTGTGACTCAGGTCGGATTTTGCTATAAGATGAGGTTCAACACCAAACCATGGTGTTTCATTTTATAAGATGTTACTGGGATAGCAATCTTTTGGTCTCAGAGATTGTGGGTTGTGAGGAAAAGGTTTATGGGCCCATTTTGTAGGAAATCTTACAGCCGTTTTTGCTATATGCTTGTGCTCTTAAGGCACAGAACTGCAGAAGTCTAGGAGGTAATGAAGGTTGAGTGCCAAGTGTCACATACTTGGGTGCTTTTGACAATGTTTTTAATATTTAAAATTGAAAGGAGACAAGGTGGTGGTGGCACGTGCCTTTGGTCCCAGCAAACGAGAGGGAGACAGGCAGATTTGAGTTTGAGGCCCATGTGATCTACAGAGTGAGTTCCAGGACAACCAGGGCTACACAGAGAACTCCTGTCTTAGACAGAAAAGAAAAATGGAAAGGAACCAAAATATTCCAGGAGCCCACAGTTGGTTAAACTAGTTATAGTACCTCTATACAATGAATAAACTTTTTAGCAATAAAAAATACCACATTGTAGAAAATATTAGTGTAGCAAACTATTGTTTAATGAACAGTATGGACATCACAGAAGTGTGACTGCAGGTGTTCACAGAGGTCACTGCTGTTGGTGGCTGTGGCTTCTGCTTCCTATGTCTGCGCTGGTCTATATGTCCTTCAGTGCATATATTCCTTCATATATAGTCAGAAAAAAATAAGGCTTTTTACAGAAAACAATGATGACACCCCTCTTTCATTTAAGCCTTGGATTACCTGAGTCAAGAATCACTTTGTTAACAACACTCACAGAGGTTTGGCGTGTTCAGCATTGTTAAGGCCGTCACTCAGCTGTCCTCCACATCCCCAGATCTGCTCTCTGTACCCCTGGATTTATAGCCGCACTGCCTGAGGCATTCCCCGAGGATCCTTTTAAAACAAGAGTAAGACCTTTTTCTGGGGCTGCTGAACCTCTTCTGTTGAACGTCAGAGGCTCCCAGACTTAGTCTCAGGAGAGCAGCTTTCTCCATTGAGTCATCCACCACATCCCGTTCTGGACTTGCTTTAAAACGTCTGCAGATCTTTTTATGAGGTCATTTTTTTTAAGCTTAAATATCTACTTCCCTTTGAAAATCTATTTCTCCCTTTTGAAAAAGAACATAGCAGAAGTTAAAAATGGATTGCCTTTTGCAAGCTACACTGTACATCTGGTGTGATTTCCGGAGTATTGATGTCATATATGTCACACCAAGGATGGTCAAGTTCTTGCAGACTTTTTGAACCTGACAGTCTGGACAGCTAGCAGTTTTTAACCTTTAATCTGAGTCATACTTTCTGAAGTTTCTGAAAGTCACATCATGTCACCACTCTAAAGATGGTGGAACCTGGGAGACTGGAACCAGTAAATGAGGCTGATAAAGTCTCATGCAACAGCCAGCTTTATTCAGAGCATCAGACGGTTTATATACTCTGAGGTTAAGAAAGGTCACCTGAGTAGGGTTCTCATGATCAAGCTGTGTACAATCTCAGGAACATGGCAAACATGTTTTCCATACAGGCATGCAAAGGAGAGTTTAAGCATTTATTTAAGTAACAAGAGTAAGCAATAACAAGTAACCTGAAGTAAACTCACTCCTGTCAGCCATCCCTGGGAGGAGCCCAAGAGCAACTCTACCTTTTAAAGAAATGGGGGGTGGCGCGGTTGTCTAGACTCTTGTCTTGTGTTCTTGATGTGTTCTCACAAGCACTCAGAATTCTCACAACTGACTTCATCCTGGACCATGTTCCAACAACATGAAAGCAAGAACGCCTCAACATGTTCCTACTTACATGGTCACCACATGACAGTGATAGAAAGCATCATCATCGTCATCATCATCATCTGTTCTGCAGCTTCCTCAGCTGAGACTGGGGGAGCTATGATGATCCTGAGAACTCGGTGCAGTTCCTTGGAGCCCTTCCCCATCATTCTAGATGCTGAAGTTAGAATTAACTAGCCAGCCTATAGCTATTGTTATGTCTTATAAGTGATAAGCATATATTCTGGCTTCATGGGTCTGATACTAATATGTGTTGGAATTTACTACTGGATTTGGAATTTTCTATAAGAAACTGAATTTCTTTCATAGATACAAGCTGTTCATATTTTCTGCGTCATCATGCTGTGTCCATACTTGTAAGTTCTTCTTTAAAGACCTCTGTCCTTTAGATTTAGTTTATTATCAACTTTGTTGATATTCCCCTCCCCCCCCCTTTTTGAGATTTCATAATTCACTTAATTAAGACTTGGGAATCTATAAATAATTGTTGGCTGGCTTCCAGAATATTAAGTTCAATATTATTAGAAATAATTGTATATATAGCAGCAAAGACAAATTATACTTTGAATACTTAATGGTGTAGACTTAAAGAATATTTTATCTTTTAAAGGTTTGAAGTGATTTTGTATGTGTCAGATCCATTAAAGGGGAAATAATATGATCAAACTACATGTATGAAAGAAAAGCAAACAAAACAGAAATCCAACAGAGGCAGGATTCCTTCTTTGTGGTTTTTCTCTTGTCCGTGCTGGAGTATAAAGAAACCACAGAGATTTGTAGAGAGAGAGATTTCCATCGCAAACCATGAAGAAAATGACAAAACTATAATTTTGTCCTCTTTGGTGTCTCTGACATGAGATGCCCCACTGTATTGCCAATACCCTTTTAGTGTTGGCAGACATGGAGCTCATGCATGTATCTCAGTGACCACTCAAACACTGCAGAAAAGTGACCCTCAGGCCAGACCAGCTGAAGGAGTAAAGTCTGAATAAAACCAGCAGGGTTGCACTTGTGTTAGAAAGCAGGAGTATACTCATAATTCTTAGTAGGTATGATTCTGTGTTAGGAGCTTTTAAGGTACTCATAAAAGGTAATAGAAGAAAACTCATCTGTCATTGAATTCAAATTGCCTCAGGACAGATTTCATAGGTGTGACTCCACGCTCATGGTATCAGTACAGAAAGGGCTCTTTCCTGCCATGTAGTGACCTTTTTCCATCTCTTCCTAGAAACTTAACAACATGCTTTAAGAGGTTCATTTTCCTGTGAGCCTTTCTCTTTTTCTGTCTGCCAAGGTGTTAGATAATGTAGCATTTAAAGCCCGATCCTAGAGACAGGTAACTTGAATCTTCTTGGTCAGTGCTTCAGAGCACGTGGTCTTCCTCAGAGCTGCATACAGTTTTCCTACCTCTAAAATGTGTAGCAGAAGCCACACCAGAAGAGGTAGTATAGATTCAGTAACATCATGCCTATAAATGAGTTTGCTATGGTACTTGGCACATAAAATTTTACAACATGTTACGTATTACTTCTCTTCTTTTAATCATCTACATAGAAGTAGTTAGAGATTGTCTTAGTCACGGTTTCTGTTGCTGTGGTAAATCACCATTATCAGAAGCAGCTTGAGGAGGACAGGGCTTATTTCCTTACAGAGCTCCCAGGTCACAGTCCAGCACTGAGTGAAGTCAGGGCAGGATTGCAGCCATGGAGGAGCGCTGCCCAGTGGCTTGCCCCTCATGGCATGTTCAGCCTGCTTTCTTATACAACCTGGGGCCACCAGACCAGGGAGGGTGCCACCCACACACAACTGGGCCCTTACACATCAACTATTAACCAAGGAAATGCCTGACAGGCTCGCCTACAGGCCAGTCCTATGGAGACATTTTCTCATTTGAGATTGTCTCTTCCCAGATATTTTCTCATTTGTGTCAAGTTGACAAAAAAGTACAAATATGTGAGCATTAAGACATAACTGTAGATACATCCCATATGTCTGGTAAATTAAAACTGCTTACTTTTCAAAAAACTTTTTATTGGTTCTCTATGAATTTCTCATCATATACCCCAATCCCACTCATCTGCCCTTGTATTTGCCTTCCACCCTTGCAACCTCCCCTGTAACAAGGAAAAGAAAATCTTGTTGTGGAAGCTGTAGTGTGTCACAGTGTGTCCCACAGTACACCCTTTGCCCATGCTTCTTTGCTTGCAAATGTTCATTGCAATGAGTCGTTGGTCTGGCACATGGCTCTGGCTTCTGCTACTCTATCAGTACTGGATCCTCACTGGGACACTTCTTGGATATCCTGTTGTTTTCCTGGGTCATGGAGATCTGTAGTTTTGGATCTGTAGGACTGGACCCTTCATGCACACTTGCAGTTCATTGAGTGTTAGGGTGTGCCAATTCAAAGCCCTGGATCTGGGCCTAGGAGGTATCTGAGAGGGTCAGCCTGCTGGCTCCCCTGACTCTCATGCCCTTGGGGTAGCTCCCTGGCAACCTCCCTGCAACCAGGGCTGGCTGTATTGTGCTGCCCAGATGAGATGCAGGGCCCAGTTTCCCAAGTGTTACAGCCATTAAGGCACATGGCCAAGAACTGCTCACTTTTAAATCTACTGCTTACATTTCTTTAAAATTCCTAAGCACTCCACTCATCTTCTATCTAGATCCTTGCTGGCTCTTCAGCACCTGTACTTAATGTAGGCTCTGAAAACTAGCATGCAGCTTTCAAAACCTGCAAGGATCCGGATGCTTACTGGGAAACTTCGAGTTGCTCAGATACAGTACTCTTATTCTGTGTGCTATGAAAAATTAGACTATGACTTCCATACGTCAAACACGAGATTCTGAGTCATAGTTTCACACCTTCACATCTCAGAAGTTACAATGTAGAGCTTGTGTGTGCTCCTATTGCATTGTTTTAGGAGCCTAACTTCAAGAATTCATTGTAGAGCAAGCCAATAGCCACTCTCTCCTGGGACATGTTATAGTCACATTCTGATAACTTATGCCTTTAATTTGGTTCTTTGTCGTGTCTTATTTCATATTTCGGTTTTGTTTCTTGTTTCTTTATGCCATTTGACCATTTCTAGCTCATGTTGGATACAATTTGAATTAGTTTCCTGATTCAGCCTAATTAACTCATAAATCGCCTTCATTTACTCACTGTCAGCCTTGTTTCCTGCTTGGTTTCTAGCCAATGCTTTGCAACTTCTCACCAGCAAGGTCTGGTTCATACTCAATGTGATATTTTTACTCTCTGAGAAATTCATATATGCATATGATGTATTTTGATCATATACTCATCCCCACCCCTAATTCTTACCACCCCTCCTCTTCACTCCCTCCCACCTTTACCCCCTCTTTAAAAATAATCTACCAAATCCAATTTATGCCGCCCATAGATTCCTAGTTGTGGGACCAGCCACTTGAATGTGGTCAACGTACCACATCCTTAAAAAAACCTTTCACTTCCTCCTCCTGAAGCTATCAGCTATTGGCAGCTTCTTGTTAGGCGGGGGTGGAGGAAGGGGGGGGGAGGCGTGTGAGCGTCTCCCGGGTCCATGTAGGGATGCAGACTGGATGGATGGTCTTGTGCAGGGAGTCATGAGATAATGAGTGCAGCAGTCCTGGTGGGTCCAGAAGACAGTTTTGCTCTGGGTCTCCCTGGCCTCTGACTCCTATCATTTTTCTGTCTCCTCTTCTGAAATGGTCCCTCAGCCTTGGGTGGGTGGTGATATGGCTGTCCTACTGGCTGTGATGAGTTTCTGTGCCAAACCATCCACTGCACAAAGAACCTTCTGTGATGTGGCCTGAGAGCTGTTCTGATGTGTGGGTAAGGAGGTAGGAAAGTAGAAGGCAATTTGATGGTATGTCCACCTACGAAGTCATGGTTGGGTTCTCCGCCAGAGCCTCTAAGCTCCAAGGCCCCGGCTTCTTAGTCAGAGTTACAGCACCAGACACGTGTTTCCTGCTGCAGAACAGGCCTTGAATGCAGTGAGAAACTGGTTGGTTACTCCCACAATGTTCCCGTCGCCATGGACAGTTGTCGCCATGTCATTTTGTTTTTTGTTTTGTTTTGTTGCTGTAGTTTTAAGCTCAGCTATACTCATTTAGTTGCATTTTTTGGAATGTGGGTCAAATAAAGTTTATATCTAAGAAGTTGCTGAAATGTTTCCCCTTTTTCCAGGTGAAAATGTCTCCCTCGTATCATCAGTCCAAAGGGGATCCTCCTGCCAGGAAGGTGAGTCTTAAAATCAAGTGGTTCACAGAGCCACCTCCTCCCGCCCAGCCTCCTCTGTGGTTAGTCTTCTCTACATAGCAGTGGTGTGTACTTATGTTAATATTCTCAGGCCTCTTCTCATTGGATGCTTTGATATGTTGCTAGGATTCCTTGCCTCTTTCTAGAGCACATGTGGGATTTCAGGCCCAGCAGTCTCCTGGCAACTAAGACTATAAGCATTGTGGGGTCAGCATCCACAGCCTGCCTCATGTCCGAGGGCAGTAGCAGATGAAACAGTATTTTGAGGGAAAGCTGTCTGGTTTTCTTAGTGACATGTTTCTCTTCAGATAGCTGTGCCCAAAATAAACTGTCTAGAGATAGAGCTTTTCAGCACATGCCACATAAACGGTTGTTAGTACATGGGGGACTAGGCCTGTCATGTGAGTCTTGGACCCAAGCAGTGCTCAGGGGACATTAAGAGACCCACGGCAGCCCCTTCTGTGTCCTGCTGCAGCTGTTGGCTAAGAGCCGTGGGTAGCCTGGCCTTCTGCTGCCTCCCTTTACCACTGTTCTCTCTCTGATAGTCAAGCTGGTTTATTTTGGTTTGCACCCCCCACACTCCCCCCACACTTTAAAACATTTTAGCTAGCATTGAAGTCAGCAAAGTATTCATGAAATAAAAATGATATCTTGCCGCTCTGTTTACTAACTGCCGGTTTAGCTTCAAAGCAGTGTGACACACTCCAGTCCTTTTCCTCTGTCTGTAAACCCTGACATTTTCAGATGGAAAAAGGATAGATAGAAACAAGATACAACATCTGAGAAGTCCTGAAACACATTATGCAGGAATAGCTCTGTGCTCTATCCAAGCGTCATGGCAGGCAAGACCAAGGGTTAGACTGTGAGTTCTTGGAGTCACCCTACTACCTCGAGCAGTTAGTCAGCTTCACGTCACTACAGTGAAATGTTACCTACAGAGGAGAGGAGAGTCATCTGAGGGTTTCGCATCATGGCAGCTTCATGGGTGTGGGCTGCAAGAGAAAGTGACTCATTGAGGCAGGAACACATTTGAAACAGGTGCTCATAGCATGAGCAGAAAGCGGAGAGAGGATGAAACCAGGGCCCCATAGTTCCTGGGACTCAAGGATCTCCTGTTAGATCTCCCCTCAAACTTCCATAGCAACTCCTAACACAGCTATCATGACCTACATGAACCTTTGGGTATAGTCACCAACCAGTCATAGTAGGGCCTGAACCTTATTAGTCTCATTTAATAAACACGGAAGAATTAGAATACAGAAGAAATTGGTTTGTAGAAGATCTTTAATGGTAGCCATACAACATACTTTCAACAGGATGATTAAAAACAAAGGCTTAATCTAAGACCAGGCTTAAACTCAAAGGCTCTGAAAGGGCAGCCTCTTTTTTTCTTCCTGTATAAGATAGCGATGATCTTAGAGCTGCCCTAAAAACTAAATGAACTACTGTTTAGGTATGAAATGCCTGTATTTGACACATAGCAAGTACTTAGGCTGTGGTGAGCACTGCTATTTAACATGTCCCCTTTTAGTTGATCATGTTGCTTATGTATTATTATTCAGTCATCAAGTATTTCTTTATGCTACAGGCAGAGCTAAGAATTAGACTAGAGATGAGAATGCAGTCTTTGTTCTCAAGAATCTCAACACTAGGGCTGGAGAGATGGCTCAGCGGTTAAGAGCACTGACTGCTCTTCCAGAGGTCCTGAGTTCAATTCCCAGCAACCATCTGTAATGGGATACAATGCCCTCTTCTGGTGTGTCTGAAGACATCTATAGTGTACTCATATACATAAAATAAATAAATCTTTTTAAAAATCTCAGCACTAGACAGGTGAGCTCACCATTACTATACAGCTTTATGATACTGGATAAAATGTATAGGATGCTCTGCTAGCGCTAAGAAGGGACCTTGTTTTCAAATGGCTGATCAACCTGGTGCAGCCTTATGTTCTTTGTGATTATAAGTATAATGAAGAGCTCTGAAGAATGGTTAACTGCTCCTCTACAGCCTTGCTTCATGTTGTTAGCTGCCACATAGCTAAGAATTTATTAAACACTGATTTAGAAGTAGATTGATGCAGCCTATTTTCAGACTTTGCAATGCCTCGGCTCTGAAATTCAGACATCTGACTATCATCAGAAAAGGGGCGCCACCTCAGAAGCAGGGCTCTGCTACTCTTCTAATCCATTTCATGTAAAGAAACTTCTTGTCGAGGCTCGGTAGCATTAATCTCAGTACTCAAGAGGCAGAGGCAGGCGGGTCTTCATGAGTTCGGGTCTAACCTGGTCTATGTTGTGAGTTTCAGATCAGTCAGGGATGCATAGTGAGACCTTGTTTCAAAATAAGAAAAAGAAACTTCCCCAGCCATGGCTGGGTGTGCATGGCCCTTGGCATCATTCTTTTCTTTTTTTTTTTTTTTTTTTTTNNTTTTTTTTNAAAAAAAAAAAAAAAAGTGGTCAAGTATACACTTATTCCTTCCCCATGCAAGAGTGGGTACAACTTCTCAAGTTTTCTTCCTTACCTACACATTTTGAATAGATTTTATTTTATCAATGAGAGCCTATTTCCAGTATTTACCATACTGATTAACAAGCCATTAATTTTAGCAATTAAGACTCTTTGGAAGCTGCCTTTGGGAATTCACGTTAACTGGCCACTCCTGAAATGTGAGCTCTTAACTTAAAGCCAGGTACCACCCCTGAGTTGAAGCCTAGATGTACCAGCACATCTTTCTATCACATATATAGTGCAGGTGCCTGTCCCACGATAGGCAGGGAAGGCTTCCCAGAGGAAGGAGAGCTTGATCTGGCCTCAGATAATGAGGGGAAATGTGTCCCAGGAAGACCTGAGTAAGCAGGGCTCAGTGCAGGGAATGGGAGCAGGTTGTATATGTCTTAGATGCAAAAGCATGAGAAAGTCTAGGGGGAGATCGTGGGGATCCAGAGACCAGAAAGCCCAGTCTGTGGCAGCTGCTTCTTGTGGAGGATAGGCATTTCCACCCATGGTCAGTTGAAAGGCAGCGGGGACAGTTAACAGAACAGCGTGGCTATCTAGGTAGAAGATTGCCCTAACCTGAGACTGTACAAGTGAAATCGTAAAAGGTGAAATACATTCACACCTTAGCATCTTTCCCTCCCCATCCCCTGAAAACTGTCAATGTCCCCCAAGGCTCAGTTATTTGTCGTTTGAGCTCATAGCACCTGAACTTGCCTGTTAAGGTATTACTCATTAGACTGTTTGCCTCCTGAGGATAGGAGTCCTTTATGTTTATTCTTACATGGAGAAGAACCAAGCAGGCACTTGATTGTTGTCAAATAAATGAGAGGTCTGTGAAAGAGATCTATCAGGGTATGTGTTGTACATAGAAAATGAGTAGGGAAGGAAGTCTGTGACCCTGGCAACCGGAGGAAGAACAATAAAAGATCCTTGCTGGCCTAGGCGTCTGTCTCCAGAATAATCTGCAGTACACTAAGGGAAGGTTATATAAGAAGCAGTGTAAAACTCTATGTGTGTGTGTGTGTGTGTGTGTGTGTGTGTACGCGTGCGCGCATGTGTCTAGACATGGATGTTTGCATGTGTGGGCATATGTGTGTAGGCATGTATGTGTGCACGTGTGTGTCCATTTACATACTCCCTCATTCTCCTTGGCTATAGTCCCTCTCCCAAAGTTCCTCTGTTAGATGAAAATGGCCATCATGTCTGGCAAACAGTGGCTGCCAAAGCGACATGTGTAAGAAACACAAAGGAAGCCGCTGAGTTTATCTGCTGCAAAGTCTCTTAAACTCCGTAACTGAAGGGCACATTCATTGACTCCCTCTTGGACCTGCCAAGAGTCAGTTCACTCCTGAGGAGGAAGGAGTGATGCTCTCTGTAGGACTCTGCTGACTTCCTGGGATGCACATCTTATACAGTGGTCACTTTTCAGGAGGTCAGTGATCCACCCTCACTGTGGTCAGTGTATAGCACATGGCACTCACTGCCTGTGTCTTCTCGTGAGTCATTTGTTTTAGGTACTAAAATGTCAGCAAACAAGCATTTATGTCTAATATGTATAGTATATACTTTCTGTATAACTAGTTGTGTGAATAAAATTTCTGCTTATTTGGCTCCTACTGATATCTTCAGTGACAGAGTTGGGAGCTACACGTGCTTCTCTGGGATCTCCTCAGTATTTACTTAGGGATCACCAGAACCTGGTAAGTCTGGAAGCTCACACAATAGTCAGTTTACAGGGCAGAATAAAGGACCTGAGAGAATTAAGGTTTCAGAGATCACAGCACTATGGAACATCTTTCACTGACTGCAAGTTTCATCGACACATGCACAACCCCCCCACCCCTGGCCCCCAAAGGCATGTCCTTACAAAGCTGGCTGTCCTGCCTGAGCCTTTCCTGGAGTGGGCCAGTATTCCATGATTGTGTGTCTGCAGAAATGAGGGTCCCGTTAGATGCTTTGACTGTACTCCTTCAGGTATTGGTGCCCTTGACCCACCAACAGCTGATGCCAGCTGACGTTTTCTCAGAATAACCTCTGCCTAGCGGTCAGGTGGGGGATGAGGAGAGCCACGGCCCAAGAGTTTGTTTCCATTCAGAGAATTCTCACCAAACCTTGGTTAGGTGCTCAGTCATGGCAGGGCCAGAGCTGCTGAACTGGATAGTTCTTGTTCTCGGTGGTAACTGGGCCATGGATTCTTCTCAACTCAGAACCAGACTCTACGACCTCGCTTCCCAGTCTCTCAAATAGCAGAGGATATTAGAAGAATTTGTAGCTCGTTTTCCTCTCCCGGCGGTTCTGGTGATAAGAAGTGTTAACTCAGTTTGTCTTCCCACTCATGTCAGGAATGTTGATGAGGAAATCTGTTCATGAGTTTTTTGGATTTCATCTTTTTTTTTTATTTTTTTATAAGAAAAAAATCCAGAACAAGCTACCATTTCTGTAGCATCAGGAAAACTGGACAAACCCAATAATTGCTGGTTGGTGGTTTCATAGCAGTTAGGAGGAACAAAGAACAAGATGTGGTCTTTGACGGGCTCAGGTGAAGACTGCAGCCAGCATTGGTATGCCGACGTGAGGAAACTGGTGTCTGGTTGGCATCAGACATCTGGAGGACACCGAGTTGGATGGAAGGACAAGCATTCTCCAAAGATGGAGCTGATGCCAGGGTGGTTGTTGGGTCGGCTCGGAAGGAATGTCTTATGGTAGTTACTACAGTTGAGGAGCCGTTGGTGGTACATTATTATTAACTAAGGTTTGTGGTTCACTTCAGGCTTGATGCTTTGTGTGATGAATTCTGTGTGTGATGAGCTGTGTCTACTGGAGGTCAGAAAGGGTAGTTCCATTGAGCCTCAAATCCTTCCTCCCCCAAACACTTGTCAACTACTGACCTCTCTGCTGCCTCTGTGATTTGCCTTTTCTGGGATCGTTCGTAAATTGCATCTCTCACCCAGTGGTCGGCATTGAAGACGTCTTGGTGTCATTTCACGACTTAGTTCATTTTTCGTCATTATATATAACACTTTTGTAGGTACTGTGGTTGCTTTATCCACTCACCTTCAAATGACATCTTAGCTGCTTATAGGTATTTGCAGTCATACAGAAAGCCACAGTAGATGTCTCTGCAGCTTCCTCTGTCCACGTGGTTCTCAGGTCATATGGTGAATTACTGAGTTATATGTTAACACTCTCAGTTTTCTACAGGATAATTGACAATTGACTGCAAATGTCTAGAGAACAGTTGTTTGACTCCTAGTTCTGGCATCTCTGGCCTGAGGTCCTATAGCACCTTTGCCTGTTGTGTCTGCCTGCAACATTAATGCAGCCATTAATGTGACTGTTCTTTATTTTTATGGAATTTATTATTTAAAACTTGCAAATAAAAACATTACCCCAAAGCAGACACAAAGTCTATACAACTCAGTGAAATTCTGCATCATTGGCATGGCCATTCTGAGTGGCATCTGTGCAGATTTATGTTACATTTATACTTTCAGTATCAAGGATACTTTATGTGCTTATCCATCATAAAAATCAAAAGTCCACAACAGAATTAAAACTAGGAGAACAGTTAGCTTTCCATCCTCTTTCCTAACTCTGGCTGTTGTAACTGGTGATCAGGTTTAGAAACTGTCCCGTGTGCCGCTGAGAGGAGTGTCCTTGGTTCTTGCTAGGTGAAGCACAGCTGCTGGCTTCGCCTCTCCTTCCTACACACTGAGTCCAGCCTCTGCCAGGCTCTTCTTCCAGTCCTGCTTGACTAGGCCATGGCCAGGGTGCTGGCATCTGGGCCTTTCTGACTCCTGTGCCCTTTGTCTTCTGATATAACCTGCTGCCTCACTTTGTGTGCAGTTCACCCTCCAGCCTGGCTCTCTTGCTTAAAAGTGTGCTTAAAAGTTCTTGGTGCCTCTTCCCTAATGGCCCCAACTCAGTGGAAGCAGGGTAAGGGGTTGGGGGGGGAGCAGACCACCAGATGGCTTTTTATGGAGATAATGATGCCTATCTCTCTTCATGCTTTCTGAAGCTTTCTGTTGATGGCTTTTTATCCTGCTTCCCTTCCATCGGAACTCCTGCTATGCAGACACTGCATACCCGCTGCCAGCTCAGCTGGTCCCTGTATAGACCCCTTCATTACACCTTCATTGATTTCTCAGTGTGTTCAGGGCTTTTTGTTTTGTCTTAGTTCTAAAGTTTTTTCAGGAAGCATGTTTTGTGGTGCTCTTGGGTTTACTGTGTGTATCTTTCCTTTTCTGGTTCCGTTTCTGATCTGAACCAGATAATGCCAGTTATGTAGGCCTGATTTGTTTAAGTATTGTTTGCATTGCATTCATGTCATACAGTTACTCTTTAGTTGGTTGTGAGAGAATGTGAAAACAGGCATTTATATAGCATTTTACGATTATACAGTTACCTTTTGTTCTCCTTGCTTATCTGTGTGCATTTGAAATTTCGAAAAATCATTTTCATTCTGAAGAGCCCCCTTAGAGAGGTAAGTAGGTGTAGGCATTAGTGCCTCGGTACCGTATAGAGATCAGAGAACAGCTAACCTCCAGGAGTTGGTTCTCTCCTTCCATCATGGGTTCCTTCATGGGTTCGAGTGGTCAGGCCTGCGAGACAGCACCGCCATCTCGGCAGCCCTCCGAGGTTTGGATTTATCTAGGAAAGCCCTGTTTTGCATGCACTTTTGGAAGACAGCTTTGCTGGAGGTAGGATTCTCGGCTGCCAGGTTTCTCTTGAAGGTTTTAAATGTTGTCCCAGTGACTCCTGGCCACCATTGTGGCTGCTGTTAATCTTAGGGCTCTTCCCATCTATCCCTAGATGTGACTCGTGGTTTCCACCTTGTCTGTTTTATCATCCGTCCATATCCTACTCAGAGTCCGTTGAGCTGGCTGAATGTAGGGTCTCATTAGCAATGCTATGCTGCTGGGTCTGTATGTCTCTCCAAAGCTCTTCCTAGTCTTCCTTCTGTGTTTTCATCTTGTGTAATCTATTAAAATAAGATTTATTTTATTTTTATGAATATGGAGATCAGAAGGTGGATATGTGCATGTGCATGCAGTATCCAGTTGAGACCAGAAGAGGGCGTCTGACCCTAATGCGGGTCCTCTGGAAGAGCAGCGGGTACTTTAACTACACGGAGGGAGCATCTGCCCAGCCCCAGCTTTCATGAACTCAGTTTTCTGCTCATCTGTGTTCACCAATTCTTTTGCCTGTTCAGGTCGTCTTTTGATACATTCTAATGAGTTCTCTACTTCTGTCCCAGTGTTACCTCCTAGTTTTCATCTAGCTTTCCGTGTATTCGTTTCCTTGTTGGTGTTCTCCATGGGTGGTGGCAGGCAGCGCACCCTCCTGTGTTTTCTTATCTCCTGCTCCCCTCACTTTGTGAGCACATGTATTGAGACTGCTTTGAAGCTCATGTGAAATCTGGGGTCTGGCTCCTTTGTGTGTGGTTTTCAGCCATTTCTTTGGTTAATGCTTTCTTATGTGTGCACGCCTTGTGGTTTTTAATGGAATCTGAACATTTGAGAGCAATGTACTTGCCCATCTGCCCCCAGGGCTCATTGTTATTTTATTATGTTTTGGTGATGGGTTGAAATAATTTAGTAAAGCTTATTTTCCTCCCCAGTTAATGGTGTGACTTACTACCCCATAAACATAGACACATTTGTGTCTTTCTACGGTGTCAAATAGCATTAAGTTCACAAGCTACATTTATTTCATTTGCTAAGTAGTTTTGATTTCTCTTTTTAGCTAGCTGTTGGTAAACCCAGATTTTTACATTTCTATCTTTATCATTAACATTAACGGTCAGGGCATATATTCGACATCACATAATCATGCATATGTGCACCTTACTGAATGGCTGCAAAAGAATTAAAGAAGCCAAGAGGCTTTAATGGAAATAGAGGCAGAGAGATAATGCAGTCCTGAAGAGTCCCTTTGGGGCTCCATGTTAACTCAGCTGTAGAGTTGCAGCTGCAGGACTGCAGAGCAGGCAGTGGGAGAAGAGCTGAGCTGAGCTGAGCTGAGCCCCCCACCACCACCACCTCAGGGTAGTTGGGAGTTCTCTGCCTTGTTGGTCTAATTCCTTACCTTACACACTGGATGGTCAGATACCCAGTAAGGGGGTACACCACTATTGTAGTGTTAAATGTCAGCATTAGTCTGTAAGCGAATGTGCAGTAGAATCATCAAACTTGGCTGCTGTGTGGATAGAAAGGAACGTTTGTTTGAAGAAAATCAAACTGCCATGGCTATCTTGAGCGAAGGGGAGCAGGCAGAGAGAATATCTAAAGGCGGGGAGAGCTTTGCCAGTTTTAAAGAAACAGGTGATGGGAGGGAGCCTGTGAGCTGGAACAGCTGTGAGTGAGAGTAGGGGGTGCAGGGGGGTTGCTGGCCAGAAGAGCCAGGGCACTAGCCTGGGGACTTGGGTTTGTTATAGGTTTGTTTTAGGTAATGGGGAACAGGATGCCCCGCGCCTGTAGGGGTGATGAGGGAAGAAAAGGTTTCTCCAGGCAAGCAAGAGCCCATTTTGCAAGATTTCTGAAGAATGCTACAGGCAGGCTTTAGTTTATCCCATAGCAGTCCTGCTTACCTGATCAGGGTCCAGACTGAGCTGAGCCCAAGCTGTCCCGTAGGGCATTGCTAGGGCACGGCCATCTAGGGACCTCGTAGTCCAGGTGAGGATGTTATACCCTGTGTTAGCCTGGTGTGCTTGATGCATTATTGGGTTGACTTTCTGCATTACACGTCCGTCTGCCCAGATGTCCCTGCACTATACGTCCATGTGCCCAGATATAGGTGAGGTTATGGCTGGTGCTTTTTTACTTTTGGGAATGAGCTCTTATCAGGCCGGGCCTCCTGGGCGGGCTTGGAGAGGTGGTTCTGTACATGTGTAAGGATGAGGTAAGTCACTTGCCTCTGCCTGTGCTCAGAATGGAGCCAAATGCTGCTTTGTAAAGTTGAGTCCCCAGAAACCACATTCACACACACGGCCCTACACACTGGGTAACAGAGCAGGTGCAGCCTGGTCTCCACATTAAGCTTCTTATACTTTTCTCTAAGGAAGTACGATACAGATACAGTGACCCTGGGATAACCATGGGACTATGGTGTTGCCTGCCTCTTGGTTTAATCTCTGGCCACACCCAGCCATTTTTGTTTTCAACGATAACCCAGGTATCAGTTGTTCTTCAAACCCAAGTGTCAGCTGTGATCCTTTTTATGCAATTGTTCCTGAAGTCTATATTTATCATTCTGCCTGCCACTAAGGCTCCTCCCAGTCATCTTTCCCTCATCTGTGATGCATCACATCTGAAATTCCTCTCCTTTACCTTTCACAACTCCTGTGGTCCTTAGAGCTTGGGTTCAAACATGTCTAAGCTTGACTACAATGAAGCAGGTTCTCTTTAAAAGAGAGAAGAAACTATCACTGTATGAACCTGCTTTTATCCCTGGGGAAATAATCTTATCATCCCAAATCTCTGGAGCTGCAGACAGGGACAATGGAAAGTTTCTGTGTCACTCATAGTCTAGGAGTGGGATGATGCCAGGAGGAGGAGGCCACAGCCTCTGCTCCAACTGTTAGAAATAATCTCAGGGTCCCAGAGAAGAGAACACCCCGATTACAGTGTCCCTATAAGACAGAACTTTCTGTCTAAGCAGAAGGGTGCTGTATTCACACAAACAGAAGAGCATATTCAACCAGACAGAAGTCACTGTTTTAGTCTAAGGTGGTGACTGTACCCTTTCCCCATTGGCTGGGTTCCAACCTCACATTCTTTCACAATTGGCTAGTTTGATAGACAGACAGACCAAGAAAAGGATGAGGGGGTGGGGCACAGGAGGTAGAGGACATTTATTTAATGTGTACAGATGTTTTGTCTGCATGTATATTGTATACCACATGCATACTTTGTTGTCTCAGAGGCTAAAAGAGGGCATCGGATCCTCTGGGACTGGAGTTGAACAATTGTGAACCACCATGTGGGTGCTGGGTACTGGTCCCAGGTCCCCAGCAAGAACTGCCATATTCCTAATGCAGAATCATCAACCCACCCCTGCAATTGGCTAGTTTTAAAAGAATTGGAAGGTGGGGGCAAAGAAACTGGGAAAGGGGGTGGTCAGTTAAGTCACTTAAGTTCCAAGGTGTGGCAGGGCCTTTATGGAAACACAAGGTACAGATAAGGGAGATTAAAACATTTGCATATTGTACAACTTGGGAGAAAAATAAAAAGATTTGTATTCCTTGCCATAAATGAAAGTTTTAGAGTGTTTGACAGAAAAGATTAATACTTGGTGTTTCACAGAGCAGTGGTGGCACAATCCCAGCACTTGGGAGGCAGAGGCAGGTGGATTTCTGACTTACAGTAAGTTCCAGGACAGTCAGAGCTATACAGAGAAACCCTGTCTCAAAAAACAAACAAACAAACAAAAAAAACAAAAAAAAACCTTGGTGTTTCTTCTGCTTTTGGCTTGCCTCACATGCCAGGGGAGGGTGGGAGGGCAGCACACAGCTGCATTAAATAATGTGTAGATAAATAAATGTGTAGATAAATTAAATTAATTAATTAATTAATTAATTAATTAATTAAATGTGTAGATAGAACTACTGCCATCCCCTAAGTTCAGGCAATACCCACCACTCAGGTGCATCTCTCTAGGGCTGAACCCAGACATGTATAATGGGAGGCAGGCTGAGAGTACTGGGCTCTACCTCATCCTGGAAGCTCTGAGAGGCAGGCGTTTGCCACTCTTGGGTGCAGAGTCCGCACTGGAGTCCCCTCTGCTGGGCTGGGGTGCGGGGAGGGTGGGAGGAAGAGCCTTGGTTCAGACACCAGACACTTGCTATTGGCATGAATTCATAGATTTCCTTTTTCTTCAGATAATTGTTTTCATTTGCCATTCACTAGGTATATTTCTAGAACCTTTACATGATTTCTTGGTTTGGTTAGGTTTGGTTTTAATGCCTTTCCCAGTTGCAATTGGGGACAGAATGTGTGGAGTTCTTTGGAGTAAAATAAACCTCCCACCTCTCTTGTCCCTTCTTGGAAAGTCCTAAGAGCTATCTTCCTGATAGTGGGCATGTCCTGAACTTACAAACATGAAGACATTGTATCTTTACATGGTGTCAGCATTTACTGAATACTGAATGAAAGGAAGGGTTAATTGTCCAATGATGGCTTTATTATTAAATCCATCTACCTTGGTAGCCTGGCCAGTCTTTACAATTTAATTATTAATTATTACCTCTCAAATCACACAGCACACAGAGTCTGTAAAGGTATATGTATGTATATGTATTTGTATATGTGTGCATGTGTTACAGAATGAATATAAATTAAAGATGCTTCCACAGAGTGAGGAGGCTGTAACAGTGCACTGAGGAAGTCTGGATAAATACAGAGTAGCCCAGTGCTGAGCTGCGAGCTGCTGGAGTCAGGTTTGAGAGCAGAGCTGCGAGTGTGACTGCAAAGGGACAGGCCACACCAGGTCGGGATCCGGATGGGCACGTAGGTGAGCCGGCACTAGGGAGTAGGCTGCGTTAACAATGGGGACCAGTCAGATCTGGGAACCCTCTGTCCTCGATGCACACACCTGGGATCAGACCATCCATTGGTATTGGGGTCATGCTTTTATACTTTTAAGCATCCATCAATTTATGGGGTGCAGGTGAGGGAATTATACTTTTTCCTCAATCTGGTGACTCCAGTAAATTCTTGGGCCTGGTCTTCTCAAGAGAATTTTAATATGCCCCTGTGCCCCCACAATTTCAGTTCTCCCTTGTTGCGTGTAGCTTTAAAGACACACCACCTCCTCTGCCCAGGAGCTGCTGCCTTACCAGCCCACTCCAGGCTCCCTCTTGTTCCACCTGCTTATGTGGATCAGTGCCAAAGCACAGAACCAGCTTCTCTTTCCCTCCCTCCTTTACTCCAGGAGTCGATCACTCCACCAGCCCACTCCCCAGAACTTGCTCTGGGAGGGGTTAAGTTACCAGCCTCACCAGAGACTCTTGAATTCACAGGTAAAGGACACACACTCAGTTTGTCACATTACAGCTTGCCTTTCATAGCTAAATTACTGGGCACAGATACCTCCCACCTGGAAATGTGTGCCATTACCCAACCACCCCAAATTCAGTGGCCTGTTGCAATCAGTCCCTGCCAAGCATTTCTGGCAACCTGCTTGCAGCAGAGCTGCAGGCCCTAGCTGCCCCAAGATCTTACATGATTGCTGAGTGCTTCTCTTTCCAAAGCCTGGTTGAAAAGCCCCTCTCTCTTTCCCCAAGTGCCTTTTTCTCTTGGAACCCTGAAGTCCCACCTGTACCTTCTGTCCAGCAATTGGCCCCTGACCTTCTTTATTGACAAGTCAAGAACCAATTGGGGTTCCTTAATATTAGCACCACCCTTACACTCCCTAGTAAATTTATAGGGTGACCCTTTTTCTAATCGTGGAAATAAGTCATATTTCCATCTCTTCTGGATAGGAGGTGACTGATGGATGGTAGAATTTCTGGGCTTACCCATGCCTGATGTCATCCTCCCTCAAAATGGGAGTCAAAACCTGTAAATGGAATCTCCTAGGACAGTACAGGATGAAAAGTCAGTGCTTTGTGCAGTAACTTAGAGTGGGGCTTAGCCTGCTCTCAGCAGGATGATACCGTTGAGAGCATTTCCTTATTCTAGGCTCTCTTTCCATGAGTGGAACCCAAAGCATGTTGTCCTTTCCGGCCGCCATTTTGCATGTGTGCCTGCAGTGAACAAGGCAAGGCTAAGCTGCTGATTCATTCACACACACCACTGGTGCTCATACTCCCACCTTGCAGAGCCGGGTACAGGCCTGGTACTGCTTCACTTATGACCTGTGCAATCATTATTTCCTATCTACCCAGAGGCTGTTCTGCCTTCATCCAAATCAATGAAATGTTTGTCTGGAACAACATGTTGTATTAATTATTTAATCTCAATTGGGGAAGCTCTACCCCGCCTTTGATCATTCAGTTAGATAAAAGACGCAAAACCTTTATATTTATAATAGGCCTTTAAAGCACTAGAGCTGAGCAGGTATAACTTGCCAAGTTCTATCTGGGCAGCTCTTAACTCTAAGTATTCAGCCCTCATGGCCAAGTTTTCATGACTCACCTACCCCATGATGTCTTCTCCTCTTTCCACCTTCTCTCTCTCTCTCTCCCCTCGTAGTCCTCCTCAGACCCCCAAACCCAGGAATTGAAACCCCACCTACCTTTCCTCTTCCCAGCAATAGGCTGTCAGCATCTTTATTCAAGGAGCAAGGTCACATAGCATCACTTTGTGTACAGGAGGATTCCCTCCTCCCTGAAGGCAACCAGGGCCAATATTTAGCATTACAATCCATAGCAGCAGACCAAACCTCAGCAGCAGAGGCCCACACTGTGTTGCTTCTGCATTTCATTGTTGTTGCACACAGCTCAGGTGTCTCTTGGATGAGGCTGTTGTAGAACATCTTGATGCCAGCAGACGGTCTCTGGACCATGTTTGTTCCCTCTCTTCCAATGGGAGAGTGCTTATCAAAACTATACCACCGTGTCTATCATCTGGGAATGCATCAGACACTACAGTTGTAGGTGTTGGTTCAGCTACAGTTAAACCTTTTCCCTGTTGAGACTCCCTCAATAGTTGACAGTCACACTTTTCATTTAGGATATATGAAGTTGCCTTGGTTATGGTGTCTCTTCACATCACTAAGGCCCTAACTAAGTTACTTGTGCAGGCTAGACTCTAGAGGTCTGGCAGAAAATGCTGCCTGGGGGTCTGAAAGACAAATGGAAATTCCAGATGTGAAGTGCCAGAAGACATGGGAATACTAATGAACCAGACTGGAAAGAGTGTGGATTAACATTCTGATGTGGAAAGTAAAAGCCCAGCCTGAGCCATGTCTACGTTCTGGGATATTTTACATCTATTTCTGAAACAGCTGAGAACAAACTCTTGAAAAAAAAAAAACAAGCATAACAGACAGGCAAACTCAAATGCCACTGAAAGGAGACAGCATTCAGATGCTCAACAACACTGCTGTTGTGCAGTATACAACCTGAAATGCCTGACAGGAGGAGCAGAAACTGTGACCCACAGCCAAGAACAGCAACAGCAACACTCAGAGGTGCTGGAACTAGCACACAAAGAATTTGAAATTTTTTTACAGCTGGTCAGTGGTGGTGCACACCTTTAATCCCAGCACTTGGGAGGCAGAGGCAGGTGGATCTCTGAGTTTGAGGCCAGCCTGGTCTACAGAGTGAGTTCCAAGACAATCAGCGCGCGCGCACACACACATACACACCTACACCCACATGTGCTCGTGAGAGAGGTGGAGGAAGGGAGCGAGTATGTCCTCAGTGTGAAAGTCAGAGACATGGGTTCTTTCTTCTCATTGCATAGGACCCAATGGTCAGGCTTGAGGGCAAAAGAAACAGGGAGATGGGGGAGGAAGGGGGAAATTTGGGGGGGGGGGCAAGAAAGAAGCACAAGGGTCAATTAAATGAAGAATATATGAAAAAAAGGAGACCTGTGACTTTTTAGGGCCATTGAGATGTCTCAGTAAGTTAGCATTTGCCCCAAGCCTGATATATCTTTATCCACTGAGCCATCTCTCCAGTTCAAAGAATTTAAAGTATTTATTTTATAACTATGTTTGAAGATTTAAAAGAAGGATGGAATTAATAAACTATATCACAAAAATGCCAATAAACGAATGAAAACCATAAAACCAAAATTAATACTTGGGAGCTACTGAGGAACTGTAAGACCAAAAAGAAGCAGAGTGTGTGACAATGCCTTTAGAGAAAGAGAGAGAGACTCTGAGGGGACCAAGAACATAGCCAAGGGTGGAGGACACAGCGGGCTGCAAGTGTGGAACTCAGAGACAGATGCAGGGAAAGCTCCTGCGTGAGTGAGCAGATGAAAAGTGAAGGGCCTGACCCCACAGGCAGGGTCTCCAAAGTCCCTGGGATATGTACGCAAGCAAAGGTCACTACACACAGGAAGCAGCATGCAGAGGAGGGCTGGGAGCTCAACACAGCAGTTTTAGGGGCTCTACTAAAACTGAGTAGATTGCAGAGTAGATGAGCATAGGAGACCTGAAAGCCCACCTACACAGTGACACCCTTCCTCCAATAAGGCCACGCCCCCTAATAGTGCCACTCCCTATGGCCATGCATTCAAGCACATGAATCTATGGGAGCCAAACCTATTCAAACCGCCACACCATGCCCATGGCAAGTCTTATAAGAGGAACATTCCATTGGAGGCTCACTCACAGTCTCAGAGGTTAGTCCACTATCATCAAGACAGGGAGTATGGTGGCATGCATGGTGCTAGAGAAGTAGGTGAGAGCTACCTCCTGATCTGGAGGCAAAGAGAGGGTGCCTGGCCTGAGCACAGGCTTTTGAAACCTTAAAGCCCACCCCCAGTAACATACTTTCTCCAACAAGGCACACTTCCTAATCCTTCCAAAAGTCATCTGTAGACAGACAGAGGGGGTGGGGGCGGAGCCTGGCATGAGCTTTTGAAACCTCAAAGCCCCAGTGACACCTCCTCCAAAGGGCCACACCTCCTAACCCTTCCCTAATAGTACCACTCCCTCATGGCTAAGCATTGCAGTACAGGAGGCAATGGAAGCCATTGATATTCAAACCACCACACTGATTTTAGGTCTAAACCCATTGTTCTGGTTCCTTCCCTGTACTTCTTGATATGGATCTCCATTTCTAGGCATGTTTGGTTCTGATGAGCAGGGAATATTAGAGCTGAGTGTGGTCAAGAACTCAGGGCCCTGATAGAACAATCAAGAAGGATTTAGCCAAAGAGGAGTCCTGCCCAGGCTCAGTCCTCAGCAGCCCATCAGGATAACTGGCATTTTCCTAAGTACAAGTAATCAGCGGAGTGATTATTTGTATGAGAGTAAAGTCTTTCCCTATTTAAGTCAGTTTTTTTAGTAAGTCCAAACATTTGTCCAGGGATGAAAACAAAGGGTTTTGACTAGTAGAACTATCCTCTGAGGTGCCTTCCCTATAACTCTGCTTCCCATAAAAAGAAGTCTTAATAGGTTTTTCAAACATGTCCGTTTCTGACAAAAACACAAAGCAGTTATGGGAAGACCATAATATAACTCATGGCAAAATGTCTAATCTTCTGTGAGTCCCCTGTCTCTGCTGCCTTTTCATTTCTGTTACAGTGATGGCAACTGAGTATCTCCTGATACTCAGTCACTGAGTATCTCCTGCATAGCATCGAGGTGACACCCCATACCCCTGGTAGCAACTGTGGCCAGCACTCGCTCATGTCAGGATGACAGGCAGGCTTCAAGTGAATTTGACCAAAGTGCCACATTGCACGTCTGAACTTCCCAGTACATTCTGAGGTTGTCAAATCAGCTTTAGAAATCCACTGTGGTGTGACAGGTTCCGTAGGGTTTGTGGCCCAGGTGTTGTCTTTCACGGTAGGCTAGGCGATGAGCAGCCGAGCATGTCTGTGAGTGCCATATGGGTTGCAGAGACATTACGCTAAATCAGGGGTATTCTGGGTGTGAAAGAGAGAGCACAAGATGGGCAGATAAAACAAAGCACACACAGTTCTTATAGGCTGAGTAGGAGAGCAGGTCTGCGGGCCCATCTCTGGGAAGGCAAAGGCAGGTGGATCCCTGAAGCTGGCTACTCAGCCAGTGAGCTCCAGACTCAGTAAGAGACTCCCTGTAGTGGGGAAGTGGGGAGAAGAGAGAATGACAGACCCCACATGAATACCAGGCCTCCACACACCATTTCACACAGTAACACCTGTGCTTCCTGTTGCAAGCAACAGCATTTAGTGATACCGGCTCTTGGTGACCTGGAAGACACCTGGCAGATGCCATCTCAGCACCCCAACAAACTGGACAGCTGAATTTACCTGTGGGAAATCCATGACACCTTGTAACTTCACGTCACCTTATTTATGTCTACCACCAGTGTGATTTAGTGGCCCACCCTGTCAAGTACAAACAGTACTTCAGTATGTCCAAACCTCTGTGTCCTACCATGTACAGACAGTAAGTCCTTCCTCCTCAGGCTGTCACGTATCGTAAGCGTGAAGGTATCTAACAGGAGACCAAGAACTCTCTAGACAACAGGAAGCCTGTGTCTCCTCCTTTTCCCTCCCTTGCCTCTGCCCAAACTGCAGCTTGGGAAGCAGCTAAAAGACATTCCTCACACTTCACAGACAAGATGATGACTGTCAGGGTAGTGACTATTAGTGTCACTGACATGCAGTGTGAGAGCCAGGATCTGAGCCCTCACTGTGGCTGCGGAAGGCAGCGTTGGCACCAGTGTGCGCACATAGCTGTCTTTACATGAGGCACGAGGCTCCTCCACGCAGTCAGCTTGGTTCGCCACATGACCTGCTTTCTCCCAGCTAACTCTCTTTCATATCCTCTTGTGAAGGCCTGATGGGATGAACTTTGACATTCCAGAGCAGAATCATGAAGGTCCCCTAGCACATCAGAGGCCACCTGTGTGACTGACCCAGGTCAGCCCCTTCTTGCTCTTGATACTACCTTTGTGTCTTGACATGACTTTTCTATTAGGCTTCTTTCAGACTGATACTGGGACCATGGCAGGCAAAACACACCCTGGCTCTGGGTTGCCTCCACTCAGACCTGCTCTCCACCACAGCGTGACCCTTGGAACATTATTGAACCCCAGAACCGACCTTAGATTCTTTGGCTGTAAAATGATGCTAACAGAAGCTCCTGTAGGGTCCCCTGGGGACTGCAGAGAACGTGCAGAGGATAGCATTCCTTGCTCCCTGGCTGGCACACAGCAGCCACGCTGAGCTGCGGATCCTGCTGGCTGTCCTCTTTCCACATCACAGGGGCACCAGCCAACATTGCCACCATCTGCCCACTCTACTATGAAAGGCCATCGTGTCAGCATCTCCCTAGAACCCTGATTTGCCTCTCTGGTGTCTTCAGCCTCTCCTACCCAGCTGTTCACGCTCTCAGGCAGTTTAGCAGCCTGGCATGTTATTTCATTATCTAAGTCATCGTTAGCTGCGACCTGTGGAGTTTTGAGTCACTGGGCCATGAGGGCCTGAAGGGTCAGGTGTGAGAGAGCATAGCCGTGCTGAGCAGTCAGGAAGGACACATTTAGCCTATAGAACAGGAGCTGCAGTAAGAGCTTGAAATGGTCGGAGCCTCTAGTGTGACACAGCTCGGATGGTAGCAAAAGCCTGGCTGAGGGCTGCAGCAGATTATAGTGTCAACAGATTTCAGAGTGAAGTTGAGGACAGGCAGGAGAAAAGCAGACACACAGTTTGTGTTGCATTCATGCTCTAGCAAATGATGGTGTTCCCAGGGAAGACAGGAGCTATACCTGCTCATCACACCAAGGCTCTCCATGACAAGGTAGGTGGGAAGACAATGAGGAAATGAAATCAGAGGGATTATGAGCAAGGGGAGGACACGCAGAGTACAGCTTTCTGTGCTGTGTGTGCTTCTTGGAAGGCTTTGCGCGCAGGCCCCCTCAACTTACATGTCTGGGAGCCCGGCCCTCAGGGCAGCGGTGGCTCGCAGGTCTCTGCAGAGAAGCTGGGTGAGCGGCTTTGAGCTGTGGGTTTTCTCTGTGGGATGTAATTACAGCTCTCATTCACACCGTGTCTGTGTATCATCACCCAGCTTTGCAGCGTGCTGACACACGGCTGCTCACTCTCCCTGGGGCTCTCACAGATCACCAAGACCTCATTTTCATCTGGATTTACTTTACTGCTGAGCACTGCACGGTCATTTCCAGGGCAGTGCCATTTCTCCTCTAAAATGTGCAGCTACAGTTTAATTTTCAGCCCTTAGCAGTAGACTTCATCACATGGCAAGCACCCTGCTGTAATTTGGCACTAGTACCTCTCCTTCTCTTTGACTAAGTAGTTCTGTGATGGGATGGTTTGGGACGGGAAGGGCTGTGTGTTACAGGTTGTCACACTGCCCAGGTTTTATTGCCCCATTTTCTTTTTAAACTTAAATTGTGAATTTTTTTTGAAAAGTTCATATGTAGTTACATCTCTTCCACCATTCCCTCTCATTCCCCGACTCTTCCTGTGCCCCACTTCCTCTCAAATCCATGAGAATGTTATTACTGTTGTTTATTTATTATTCTGTATATATGTGCTGCAAATATACACGTGCATGCATGCATGCAACCTATTGAATCCACTTGGTGTCATTTGTGTGCACATGTGTTTAGGGACCACTAGGACTGGATGACCTATCAGGAGACTTGTTCCTGGAGAAAACTGATTCTTTCTTAGCAGCCATCCATTGCTTGTTGCTCTCTCTCTAAGAGAACTGCCCTCATCCACATTAGCAGGTCAGCTGGTACTGCCATTGTACAGATCTTGCTTAGGCAGCCATATTGTGATCTCTTGGGTCCAGCCTCCCTGTAATGTCTAGAAGACACTATCTTGCAGCAGACATCATGATTGATTCTTACAGTCTTTCCAACCCTTTTCTGTAATCTTCCTTGAGCCTAGGGTGTAGAGGTAGCATTGTACAGTTATTTGAGTGCTGGTGCAGAATAATAGAGTTAGAAGTTATGCTGGCTTAGGAAAGTAGCAGTAAGTCACAGGACCTCTACAGCTTCAGGTAGCCAGCTAGATCTATAGTATCAGGCATGAATCCCCTCTTTAAGTAGTCCTTAAGTCCAGGTGCACAGTCAGAATGGTTAGCCAATCTATAAAACAACCGACAGCAAATGTTGGTGAGGATGTGGGAAAACAGACATCCTTCATTCACCACTGGTAGTGTTACAAACTGCTGCAGCCACTGAGGAAATCAGTGTGGTGAATTCTTAGATAGATTATAGATAGATAGATAGATAGATAGATAGATAGATAGATAGATAGATAGATAGATAGATAGATAGCTGAGGAAATCAGTGTGGTGAATTCTTAGATAGATTATAGATAGATAGATAGATAGATAGATAGATAGATAGATAGATAGATAGATTATAGATAGATAGATAGATAGATAGATAGATAGACAGACAGACAGACAGACAGACAGACAGATAGACGGATAGACGGATGATGGGTGGGAGGATGGATGGATGAATGGATGGATAGATGGATGGATGCATGCATGTAAGCTCAAAGCAGATGCGTCCCATAGGGAAGGACTTAGCATCCTACTCCAGACTCCTGCTCAGCTGTGTTCACTTTCACTCTATTCACAATAGCCAAGAAATAGAACCAACTTAAAGGTAGTGGGAATGTAGTACATACATATCATGAATACTATCAGCTGTAAAGAAAGGGAAACTTGCAGGTAGATTATGGAACTAGAAAATATTGTACTAAGTAAACATAAACGCCAACCCATGGCATGGGAGGTCTTCCCATCTTTTAGTGTCTTCTCAATCTGTTTCTTCAGTGATCCTAAAGTTTTCATTGTAGAGACTTTTGTTGTTTTGTACCTTCCTGGATATTTTGATTTTTGAGGCTAATGTGAATAGAATTATGTCTATGATCTTTTCCCTAAATAGCTTGTTATTGGCATATAGAAAGGCTATGATTTAACTTGGTTTAGTATCCTGCCCTTGCTGAAAATATTACTCATTTCTAGAGATTTTCGGGTGGAATTCTTGTTACTCTCACTTCTACTTTGTGCGTGACACTGATTTGGCAAGTCAGTTTCTCTGTGCAGCATCTCCACACTAAATCTTCTTCCCTTACGGGCTGTTTTGTGGCCTTAGTTGGCTGCCCTTGTTTGTGTTTGATTCACACTAGAAGCCAAGATTGGCTTCAGTAAACAGCACTGTGCTGCTTGAAGCTCTCATACCCTAAATGTTCATCATCTCTTGGTGCCCACATCCCCTGCATGGTAGGATGTGGCTCGTTGTAGCCATATTCTGAAACAAATTGGAGCTTGGGTCCAGAGGGCTACACAGGAAGCTGGTGAGCAGATGGGCACTCATGTGCCCCAACCCCAGCCCACTGTCCTTTCTCCTAGACACTTCCAGGATAAGACACTCAGTCACAGCTACTGCCACCATTTACTAAACATCAAATGGGCACCAACCAGATCCATATGGTCTTCAAGTTTAACAATAACTCTGCAAAGTAAAGTTTCACAGACAACAATGCAAACTAAGAGAAGCTAAATATCTCTGGAGCCACTTAGCTAGGATCCAGGTCAAGACAGGGCTGTGTCAGAAGTCCTGTTTTGTGTTTCCCTGCATTGCAGAGCATTTCTGAAAAATTGTTGAATCAGGAAGGAGTAAGAACACCCTTACTCACCTTCCAGTCATCTGCTGGGCAGAACTTTATTCCAGAGCTGCTCGGGCCAAGCCCAGTGCTATCGAGCAGGCTGCTTTGTATGGCCTCCATTTTCAAGGTGCCATTCTCTTTGTTCCATACTTTACCACATAGCATGTACCTTCATGTTCCGTGGCCTCATCACTGTGGCCTTGCACTGGGCTCCAATGCTCCCTTTCTTTCTGGGTCTCTGGTGACATCAAGATGGGGTCACATGAAGGCACATGATAGAGACTGTGTACACAGGGTCTGGGGGCCATTCTGTGTATTCTAAGTACCAGCCCCTGTGAGAGCTCTTGGAGTCCTGGGCATGGCTTTCCTTCCAGCTTCTTAGCCATTCTATATTGGAAGCTCTGATCAGTACCCCCATGTTGACAGAAGTCAAAAACAATCCGCTCTATTCAAATAGAGCAGGTGACTCACCTAAGATTTCTAGGTTAGTGATTGTTAAAGCCAGTTTCGCTTCCACACAAGGAATTAGTACAGACCTCTAGCCCCAGGCCTCAGTAGTGGCACAGGACTTGCTTGGTGATTTTTTTTTCCTTCTGTTTAAAAACAACACTTTCTCCAAACTTGGTTAAATAAAATAAAACTGATGGTTTGGTCAATACAGAGGACAAACTCGCCTGAGACCTCTACAAAGTGCAGCTGTAGAATTGACAGCTCAGAGTGAGTCAGGATGTGGGTTTGAGCAAATGTTTGCTGAACAGATTTTTGGGTAGAGAACAAGTGTGGTGACACTAACAGAGGCCCTCCCTCTCTCTGCTGAACTGTTCGTTACTAATGGCTCTGGGGTGCGGGAATCATTGCCTTCAGTTGTGTACCCTTCCCAGGCTCCTACCAGACTCCACTTCTAATACAGTGAGCACATGGATGGCCCTGGCTGAACAAAACCAGAAGTCATAAATCTGGGAAAAGAACTAGAAAAGATGGGGAGGGTGTGATAGGAACAGGAAGGAGACAAAAGGGGTGTTATGCAGAAGAGAATCATCAGAACGTATTATGCGCTTGTATAAAATTGTCAAATAACAAAATTAATTAACAGTAGAAACCCTGTCCAGGGAGCGACTGGCACTTGGTGGATGTCTCAGTTATTTTCTGTCTCAGGAAATCTGATCACACTGTGAACTCTGACCTTGTGTTGTTTACTGGGAAAACCCTGTTTCTAGTTGTGGCTCAGCCTTACCACACACATTTAATTCCACTGGCTGGAGTACAGACACACCTTTAGTACACATCTTTAATCCCAAATGATGAAAGTAGAATTAGTTTGTAGAGGGAAGCAGCCATGTTTGAAAGTGACATCTAATTGAGAGGCAAAGTGACAAATCAGAGAAAGATTTGACAGAATGAGTCAGAGATAGAATATGCCCAACTCTCATGAGAACACAGAGAAAAGAGAAGCTACTTAAAAAGAGAGAGGAGCGTGAGAGATGTGAGGAGAGAAGGCAGTGTTACCAGGACAGTGGTACAGAGGCAGGTTGCAGAGAGAGAGAACAAGATAGACACAGGTGAAGACAGAATGATCCAGAGAATGAGAAGGAGCCAGAAGATTAGAACATATTGTCCAAGTTAGTATGAGGCCAAGAAGAACAATTCAGGAGAAGCCAAGGGAAGCCAGATTAAATCAGTCAGCTTGGAGAGGAGTTGGAGCCAGAACAACTGAGTTGAATCAGCCAGCCAGAGATCAGGAAGAAGGAGTGATGTCTTAGTTATGGTTTCCATTGCTATGAAGAGACACCACGACCAAGGCAACTCTTTTTTTTTTTTCCCCAGAGCTATACAGAGACAGGGTTTCTCTGTGTAGCCCGGCTGTCCTGGAACTCACTTTGTCGACCAGGCTGGCCTCGAACTCAGAAATCTGCCTGCCTCTGCCTCCCAAGTGCTGGGATTAAAGACGTGCACCACCACCGCCTGGCTAAGGCAACTCTTACAAAGACAACATTTAATTGAAGCTAGCTTACAGGTTCTGAGGTTCAGTCCATTATCATCATGGAGAAAAGCATGGCATCATCCCAGCAGGTAATGCTGGAGGAGCTAAGAGTTCTACATCTTGTTCCAAAGGCAAACAGGGAAGACTGCCTTGTAACTAGGTAGGAGGAAGGTCTCAAAGCCTACACCCCCCCCCATTTTTTTCTAACAAGGCCACACCTCCCAAGAGTGCCACTCCCTATGGGCCAAGCATATTCAAACCACCACAGGAAAGTTTATTCAGCAGCAAGTCTCAGAGGCTGAAAATATTCTAGGCCTAGATCAGATAGTACAAAGACTAGACGCTTCCAGGACTAGGCCTAGGTTAGCAGACAGAGGCAGTAAGCCTCTGAGATGACAATTACATCAGGCAAATAAAAGTTACTCTTACACTTTTCTGTTGCTGAAGCAAACCCATGACTAAGGCAACTTGCAAAAGAAGGCACTGTCCATCTTTGTACCCAAGGCCTGACACAGTAGAATCTCTAGAAATCCCTGTAGAGCCTGCTGAATCCTAGTACATAAGGCTGGGGGTAGTAGAATGGGAACCAGTCAGCATGTCAGAAGTCACATAGCCACATCCTTTGGTAAACAGCTTGCCAGAGGCTCTGCCCACCTTCACTTCCCTCCCATTAGAAGCAAATATAACATGCACATGCACAGCTGCACACACGCACACACACACATTGTGTGCACGACCTTTGCTACCACTTAAAATTTATGACTCATCTCAGAAAGGGCTTGATGGCAGGAGAGCACATAAGAGGTCCTGAACACTTCAACAAACAGCTATCTCATTTCCCTTTGAGTCCTACTTGTCTGCAGACACTGTATGGCTCTGGACATCCATGGGGCATCACTGTCCTGCAGTGGTTCTACTTCTAGATGGTCTCGGGGCTCCCGAAAAACCCCCAAAGGGCGGTAAAGATACAGCATTAATTGGGAGCTTGCTTACAGTTTCAAAGGGTTATTTGTCTGTGGCAGGAAGTATGTGGTGGCAGGCAGGCATGGTACTGGAGCAGTAACGGAGAGCTCACATCTGATCTGAAGGTTGCAGACAGACAGACAGATAGACAGACAGAGACTCTAGGCTTGATGTAGGCTTTTGAAATGTGAGAGTCCACCCCCAGTGACACACCTTCTCCATGAATCCTAGTCCTTCCCAAACTGTTCCACTAACTAGGGTCCAAGCATTCAAATATATGAGCCTATGGGGCCATTCTCAGTGAAACCACCACAGATACCTTATTAAAAACCCCTTCTCTTGGTAGCTCCAATAAACTTGAAGGCCTAATAGAGGAAACCGACCTTGGCAAGGCCAGAGCACAGTACCAGCCCTGACATCCCACCCGGGTATGTCATGTGACTTGAAAAATGTCCTCCATGTACATGTGTGTGTGACACATGTTTGTTGGACAAACCTGCCAACTGCCTTCAATTTACATTACTGTGTTTACGTGGAAAAAAATGTGAAGTATCCATCCAATCCAGGAAGATCCAAACATACCATGTATCCATATCAAGTACACTATGGTCTGGTTAAACAGTTTTTAAATTATTATTGGTTATTTTATCTATTTACATTTCAAATATTATCCCCCTTCCCAGCTTCCCCTCCACAAGCCCCCTAACCCATCTTCCCTCCCCCCTGCTTCTGTGAGGGTGCTCCCCCACCCACCCACCCACTCCCACCTCACTGTCCTAACATTTCCCAACTATGCTGACAGCATTGAGCCTCCACAGGACCAAGGACCTCCCTTCCCATTGATGCCAGATAAAGCAATCCTCTGCTACATATCCAGTGTACTCTTTGGTTGGTAGTTTAGTCTCTGGGAACTTGGGGGGTGGGGAGGAAGGGGTCTGGTTGGTTGATATTGTTGATCTTCCTATGGGATTACAAACCCCTTCAGCTCCTTCAGTCCTTCCCTTAACTCCTCCATTGGGGTCCCCGTGCTCAGTCCGATGGTTGGCTGCAAGCATCTGCATCTGTATTGTTCCATCTCTGGTAGAGGCTCTCAGGAGACAGCCATATCAGGCTCCTGTCAGCAAGCACTCCTTGACATCAGCAATAATGTCTGGGTTTGGTATCTGCAGATGGGATGGAGCCCTAGGTGGGGCAGTCTCTGGATGGCCTTTCCTTCAGTCTCTGCTCTACTCTTTGACCCTGCATTTCCTTTAGACAGGAGCAATTCTGGGTTAATATTTTTGAGATGGGTGGGTGACCCCATCCCTCAACTGGGGGCCTGGTTAAACAGTCTTTAACAAGGATTGTCAGGGGGTGTGTGAACCCATTGAATGTTGAAAGCAACATGACTAGTTGAGTCATGGAAAAAGCAAGCACTAATGAATTGGCTGGATACAGTTGAGCCAGGAGTTGAAACCCCTATAAGCTAAGAGTCGCCCTCAGGACACCATGAGAAACAGTGTAGTCACTACCCGCTCAGCTGCCTGAGGTGTATGTCTTCAAGCCCCAGCCCATACTTGCTACCCAGAATCTGCTTTTGTTACTAAATGCTTTTTAAGAGAGTCTCACCATGTATCCCAGACTAACCTAGAATACCCCCACATTCTGAGATTTCCATTGGAATCAGCATTTAACAACATTCGCTGGGTCAGAAATCATGGAATGGACCTATCTGAGATTTATGCACTTCTGACTCAGCCAGCAAACTCCCAAGGGCAGGCCCTGGTGTGTCCCTGCCCAGAATAGCCCCACATGCTACCCAGTATTTTCCAAGGGTTTGATGATGCTGTTCTGTTTTTAGCAATAGCATTCTACTGCCCTGTGGCATGACCTTCACTTTCCTAAATTGAAGGACCTTAATTGCCTCAGAAAGGTAGCTGCTGGGATAAACCAAGTAAATGAGAAAGTAAATGGGAGAACTGCATGTTTGTGAGAACTAATATGAAACCAAGCCAGTGTTTATCTCAGCTTACAGCAATAGCTGCCACCAAGTTCCTTCAGTCACTGTTTCCCTGGTAGCAGACCTTTAGTCTAAACAGGTCTAAACCAGCCTGGCACACTGGACATGGCTGCTCAGGAGACAAAGGTGGGCCTAATGTGGGCCAGTGTTGGCTTCACAGTGAGACCTAGTTGAAGTGGAGGGGAGGAATGGAAGAGGGAGGGAGGGAGGGAGGNAGGAAGGAAGGAAGGAAGGAAGGAAGGAAGGAAGGAAGGAAGGAAGGAAGGGGAAGACAATTAGTAACAAAACTTAAGAGATCCCAGTGTCCAGAACAGGTTTTCTAATTACAGGGTCTGGGGAATCTCAGTAATGTTCAGAAGTGGACAGCACCATCAGCAACACCCTTGTGTCTCTGCTATCACTTTCTGTCAGATATCTCATGGCTCTACATGAGGCATAGTCTCCTGAGATTGGATGAATGGCTTAATATCCCTTCCAGGCCAATGGCAAGGGTCTCCATAAGGGAGCAGCTTTCCTTGTTCTCATTGCTCTGCCATCTGTTAACTTGACCTATGAAAGTCCTTTTTTATTAAATGATTCTTTATGAATTTTCCATTATGCACCCCAATCCCACTCATCTCCCCATCCCTCCATATCCACTCTGCCCTTGCAGCTTCTCCCATAAATAAAAACAAAAATAAATAAAGTTAAAAATTCTTTTAAAAATCTAATTGTGGAAAATGCAGTATCACTGTGTCCCACGTGCTTCAGCACCGAAGCCCTCCCGGTCACCCATGTGGGGTGAGGGGAGGCTGTGTTTGTGAAACCCTTTCCCTTTCTGCCTGAGAGGTTCATAGTGCACGGCAAGGACAGACAGTTTTCACTAGCCTTTGCGTAGGACACTTCTGATACAAACCTCTGAGCAGCGGTGTCTCAAAGGTGCAGTTACAGCGCTGGCGTAACCGGGCTCCTCCGGTGGGAGGCAGGATATCATCTAGCTTTGACAACCAGTGACCTCCCAAGGGTCACCTCCAGGGTCAGGGGAATGAAAGGATGCTCCAAGGTCACGTGGTGTGAGAGCTAGTATTCAGATAGCAAGGTTCACTGCAGCACTGGCAGGATCCTCCACGGGGGACAAGAGGGGATGGGGCAACACTTCAGGGACCCCTCATCAAGCATCTGCAGACAGGTCTTTCAGCAAGTTATAATGAACAAGGACATGGCAAAGAAGGGGTATCTGTGAGAGCCACATCAAGTGGTGGATATGGGTGTACAAGAGCGGATGGACCAAAGGTCCTCTGCTCAGAAGCCCTTGAGGAGGGAGGTTTAGAGATAATGATAGGGAAAAGGTTCACAGAAAGAAGATCCAGCTGGGAGGAACATCCAAACAGGCCTTTGGAGGCCAAGGCTGGATCTTCCAAATGCTCCAACAAATCCCCCCGTTGCCAGGGGCATAGTCTTCAGACACATGAGGGAACTGCTGGGTCTTCATCTATGTGAGGAAGGTCACAGGCTGCCCAGGGACAGGCATGTCATCATCAATCGGATCATTCTTTTATTTCCTAGGCAAACTCAGAACCTGTTCTGGACCCACAGCAAATGCAAGCCTTTGATCAGCTCTGCCGGCTCTACAGAGGAAGTTCTAGGGTAATGTTTGTGTGATTGATGTTTCCGATTTGGAATTTGCTGTGTGGGGAAGGCAGTGTCCTAGAGGCCTGCATCCAGCTCTAGCTTGGAAGGTGCCTGTCATACTTGTTCTGACCACATGGCCCACGGGTCCTGGCCCCAACAGCACTCAGCATGTGGTGAAAGGGCAACAGAGAGGCATTTATTACTTACCACCCCCCACACACACCCTGGGGTTGTGAGCACACAGAAGGCCCATGTCTGGCCTGTCTCCACAGACAGCAAGCCGGAAGCCTGTTTCCTCCTTCAGGGCCATCGTGTCTATCTGAGACTGCCAAGCCTCAGATCTATGACCACCTAGCTATCTGCAGTGTAGACTGCGGTATTAGGCATCTTTAAAACTGTGGGATAAGGGTGCAGACTCTGAGGCTACTAGCAACCAGTACTGCATAGACATCCATGGCAGACTCAAGTGCTCCCCTGGGCTCGCAGCCTGCCCTTCCTTGCCCATTAAGAATGGATCATGCCCCATCCAGTCATCAAGAGCACAGGCCTGGCAGTATCCTGCCTGCATCCCTCATCCTGAGGAGGTCCAGGAAGCATCTTTTCTGGACCCCTAGACATTTTCCCTCCAGACTGCCTATGCTCTGGGTAAGAGTCCCTCACTCCCACAGAGGCCATGCCAGTCTAACTGCCATGCTCCCTTCTTGTTCCTTCCCTCTGTGTGGCCCATGCTGGGTCCCAGCCCCCCGAGGGAGGGAGTAAGGACTTTTCAGCACCTCCGCTCCAGGACACACCAGGTCCCCCAGCCCAGGAGTTCTCTGAGCTTGTCTAGCCCCAGCTGTCTCTGGGCACGGCAGCCCTGATCTCACTGAGGGGAACCAGAACTTCCTCTTGAACTGTTGGCCTGGACAGAAGTTCCTCTGGAAACTTCCACAGTGTCCTAAATAAGACCCTGCAGTTTAAGTGAACTGACTGGTATCACTCTGTCTCTTCCTGTTTGCCAAGTTCAGTGGAGTGAGAGTCACCATCTACTTCTCATTCTTAGCCTGGCTCAGGGTCTGTGTTTCCTAGCCACGAAGTTACAGGAGGAAGTAAGACTTAAGGAGTAGGAGCCATGGTTTGTGGTTGGTCTCTCTGCCTTAGTGTCAGAATATAGACACCCTTGAGTACAGCATCATCACATGTTCTGTTGGAAACCTTGGGCATGATCTCCTCACAGACCAGTCACAGGATGATTGGATTGCAGAGGTAGGAAGTTGAAGCTGACGTGTCCCTACCCTGCAGAGTATCCTTGGAAGCCCTGGCCCTTTGTGTGAGCCAGCCTCCCTCACATGCCACCTCAGGCTGGAGGCTCACAGTCTTAGTGTAAGCATGCTCACCATGACAAACACCATGACCAAAAGCAACGGGGGAGGAAAGGGTTTATTACAGCCTGCAGATTGCAGCCCTCTGTCAGGGGAACTCAGGGCAGGAACCTGCAGACAGGACCTGAAGCAGAGGCTATAGAGGAATGCTGCTTTCTGGTTTCCTCTGCCTCCCTTCTATAGCCCAAGCCCACCTGCCTGCGGGTAGCACCAGGTACAGTTGGCTAGACCTGCCGGATAGATTAACAAAAGAGGAACTACTCCCCCACGCCCAGACCTACCCACAGGCCAATCTGATAGAGGCAGTTCTTCAGCGCGGCCTCACCCTTCCCAGGTGACCAGTTGTCTCAGACAGTGAGTGTACATTAGACTATGGCTGTGTTGCTGAGCCAGGACTGAGGGCTGGGTTAGTTCTGATAAACTGGTCCTTAGAGCGTCGAGAGCTTCACTGGCTCCCAAGTTTTGTGGCCACTGTTTCTGCTGTCAGCTAACTGGCAAATGAGCTCTACACCATAATTGCTCATGTGGTGGGAGGCTCCTTGCCAGAGATGAGAACAGAGAGAAGTTAGAGCAGGCAAGCAGGGCAGAGGTAATGGGCGTGTAACCTCCAGAGGTAAGACCACAGGCAGCTTGGCTGGACAGGAATTGCCGCATGGGTCTGAGTTTGAATCCTACCCTGTCACTGATAGCCAAGTGGCCCAGAGTGAGTCACTCCCCAGGGTTCAGTGAAGGCTAGAAATGCCACTCTTGAAAAGCACCCAGCCTGTCTGGCCCTCAAAAGCCCGTGGCCTGCAGATGTTCCAGGGACTGACTTATGCCAGGAGACAGATGCACACAGTCCCCCTGAGGCACTTGAAGGTTCACTTGCTCCATCACCCAACAGAAGGCGTTCATCGCCATACTGTGAAGAGTAACAGTGAGGCACCGCGCTCTGTCTTCAGGTCCCATCCACTGCTCCAGGTGCATCTTGGCCCTGAGTTTCCCCTCAAGTTAGTCTGTCTAACTTAGCAGTGCTGTCGCTGAGCAGGCCAGGGGGCTCGACTCGTGGATATGCACTCATCTCTTATTGTCGAGGGCATCTGACGCCCGGCTGCCAGGCTCCAACTTACAGAAAGCCAGCTGGGTGAGGGTATACAGCCTGGCTTCTCAGTGGGCTGGCAGGACTGGCAGAACTAACAAACCACTGACAGACGAGGGTACTGCTGAAGCCATTGGAGAGTGCGTACAGCTGCAGGGAGGGAGGGCGAGTTTGGAGGAGAGGTGGGGTCCCTGAGTGCTATTCTGGGGCCCAAACTGAATTGGTGGCCAGCTGGCCAGGCTGCCCAAGAGAGCACCAGCAGTAATTCTGTCCTGGACGCTCCAAAGAGAAGCAAATGGGAGCCGTGCTGAGGACAGAGGTGTGCCTGCAGGGAGGCTGCACACGGGCAGGGCAGCAGTGCCAGGGAGACCCCACCCAGGCAGCCTCTTCTTGTGCCCGGGAGTGCACCCCTTTCATAAGACATGGCCTCAGGACCCAAACACAGGGTTTTCATACCCCCACCCCCACCGCCTTTGTCCCCACACAGGACGGTGCCCTCACACCTCACATGTGCCCTCTTTTCCACAGCTGGCTCTCCTTACGGAACTCTCCCAGAACCGAGGTGGCGACAGCTGCAGGCCTTTTGCCGGCCCCCACATTGGGCCTGCTTTCAACAGCATCTTCCAGAAAGAGAACTTCCAGTTGCAGCTCGCCCCTCCGCCTGTGACTGAAGACTGAGTCCTCTCTGGGAGCACCCAGGCTGCAGGAGGCAGGAAGGAACCACTGTGCAGGCTCAGCCTCTGCCTCCCACACTCCTGCACAGAGGCCCAAGGCAAAGCTGCCCTGCCACCCTCCCCTCTCAGTGCAGTCTCCCTGGTGCAGGTCAGACCGCAGACGGGCCGGTTTCATTTCGCTCAGAGTCTTACTTAGTTCCACCCAGCCCTTTAGAAAATAGCATTTACCCAACCACATTCGGTGTAACAAGGGGTTTGGGGAGCACATCAACTGTGACAAGCAAAGGTTGGTCTGGGAAGCAGGCATGTCTGCTGATGTGTTTATGTTAAAGCCCATGGAAACAGGAGACCTGCCCTTCGAAACAATAAATGTCTGTGTTTGAGTCCTGCATGCCTGCCAGTCTCTTGGTTGTCCGTTTGTTCAAGGACCCTAACACTGTTCAGACAAACAGCTCCATCACAGGCTCCACTTAGGCCCCAACCCTCAGGTGTTCCTGTGGCCGGGTCAGGACAGTCAAGGAGAGTCGGACCTGGGCCTGTTGGGTCCTGGACCTTTATGTCATTGTAATTATATAGCAGACATGGCAGTTGGTTATACCAGAGACTCAGATGGCTCATGCCATTGGTTCAGCTCTCCTGACAGCTAAGCAAACCCACGAGTGAGCAGTCAGGGAGCCTGCTGCAGCTGTGGATAAGTGGAGCTGCTCACGGAATAGCACCTCCCAAGAGCCCTCTGCCTCCAGAAGAGGGTGCCGGTGGTACCTGAGAGAGTGCATGGATCAGTCAAGGCCGAGATAAGTACTTTAACCAGCAGACACACAGAAGAAACAGTCGTGTGAGCTTACAAGAGTTCCCCCCTGGCTCATCTGGGGTGGATGAGGTGTCCCCTCTGAGTGCCAGGCCCCAAGCCCCAGCATCTGGAATCTGGCCCCTCTCCCCTCTTCTAGCACTTAGCCAGATGCTCTACCAAGTGGTGTCTTGAGGTTCCAATTCAAAATGTTGCATGGGGACAGTCGCTGGCTCTGCTGACATTGTGATGCTGACATTCTAGGAGGTGAGAGGTGTGGGGCCAAGCTCAGAAGGTGGGGCAGGTGGCCCCAGGGCCGACGCCCAGCTACCTGTCTCTGTTTCTTCTGTGCTCTGCCGCAGGACAGATCTTTCCCTGACACGGAGCTCAGTGATTTAGCTGAGCTGGCTGACAGGGGCGCTCCCAGGATCCGTCCATCTGTCTCTGCCCCTCTGTGCTGGAGTTCCAGGCACTGGCAGCCACACCAACCTCTTATATAGGTTCTGGGGATTCGGACTCGGGTTCTCTCGCCTGTATGGCAAGTGTTCTCACCCACAGAGCTATCTCCCTACCCACCCCCACAACCACGTTTCTGGGTCTTATCACAGCCCCTAGCCCCTTAAGAGGGGAGAGATGTCCCAGAGACTCTTAAACTACACTTTGGAGGGACAGGGGCGGGTTAAGACACACCAGCACCTAGAGTAGCCAGGGCATGTAACATGGTCAGAAACGTCAGTATTGGCCACAGCTCTTGTTGGGACAGACAAGGTCCCCTCCTGGGGGCAGCTGCAAATGCTCTAAGGAGACACACTCTAAGGGACAGCACTGGGCTGCCAGCCAGGAGCTGGGCTCTAGGTTCAGCCCCACACTGCCTCAATCAGCTCCCCTAAGCTGAGGAAAGCTGTTGGCTCCTCTGAAAAGCTCTGGCCACATAGCAGAGCTCTCAAGATGTATGAGAAATTTTGAATAGAATACAAGATTTATTAGCCCTTTCTCCACCGGAGAATGGTTACCAGTCCTTGCTGAGTAGTGACGATCAGCTCTTCATTTACGAAACAGCCGGAGCGCTGATTGTTAACAGTGAATATCCCGCAGAAAATAAGCAGGCCTTAATGAAGGACCTCCTGACACCACTGATGGAGAGGTTCAAGGTTCTGTTGGAAAAGCTGATGATGGCGCAGGATGAAGAGAGACAAGCATCTCTTGCAGACAGTCTCAACCACGCGGTGGGATTCGCCAGTCGAACCAGCAAGGCCTTCAGCAACAAGCAGACTGTGAAACAGTGTGGCTGCTCCCAGGTCTACCTGGAGTGTTTACAGACCTTCCTGCCAGCCCTCAGCTGCCCCTTGCAAAAGGACGTCCTCCGAAGCGGCGTCCGGACCTTCCTTCATCGAATGATCATCTGCCTGGAGGAGGAGGTGCTCCCGTTCATCCCCTCTGCCTCCGAGCACATGCTCAAAGACTGTGAAGCGAAAGACCTCCAGGAGTTCATTCCCCTGATCAACCAGATCACGGCCAAGTTCAAGATACAGGTGTCCCCGTTTTTACAGCAGATGTTCATGCCCCTGCTTCACGCCATCTTTGAAGTGCTGCTGCGACCAGCGGAAGACAACGACCAGTCGGCCGCGTTGGAGAAGCAGATGCTGAGGAGGAGTTACTTCGCCTTCCTGCAGACGGTCACTGGCAGTGGGATGAGTGAAGTGATCGCGAATCAAGGTGCAGAAAATGTAGAACGGGTGCTGGTTACTGTTATCCAAGGAGCCGTTGACTATCCAGATCCGATTGCACAGAAAACATGTTTTATTATCCTCTCAAAGCTGGTGGAGCTCTGGGGAGGCAAGGATGGACCGGTGGGCTTTGCCGACTTTGTTTATAAGCATATCGTCCCGGCATGTTTCCTGGCACCTTTGAAGCAGACCTTTGACCTGGCAGATGCACAGACAGTATTGGCGCTTTCTGAGTGTGCCGTGACTCTGAAAACAATCCACCTGAAACGGGGCCCTGAGTGTGTTCAGTATCTTCAACAAGAATACCTGCCCTCCCTACGAGTTGCTCCAGAAACAATTCAGGAGTTCTGTCAAGCACTTCAGCAGCCTGATGCTAAAGTTTTTAAAAATTACCTAAAGGTGTTCTTCCAGAGAGCAAAACCCTAAGGACTGGACCTCCCGGCCCCGTCGTGATCAGGAACTCCAGTTCATAATTTATAAAGAAGCAGTTTGTGTGTGTGTGTGTGTGTGTGTGTGTGTGTGTGTGTGTGCACACCATCCACACTGGTCCTTTAGCATTGTTTCCAGCATATTGCGGTGTATGTGGGATTTTCTGTAAAATGGGTGTAATTTTTCCCTAAAAANGGTGTGTGACAACAAGAGAAGTTGCCTGCATGCCGGTTTAAATTGTTTATGTAAAAATGCTGTTATAAGACATAGATTTATCCTAGTTCCTTAATTGTTTTCCTTTTATGAAACTTTAAAGTTCTTTACAAAATGCAGCAGTGGAATACTGACTAACAATCGAATGTNAAGTTGGGAATGTCCGGTTCTGTGTGTGCAGACACACAAGCTGTGGGGTAACAATCAAAACGTAATCTTTCGTAGATAGCCTTTACATTTCTTTAAACTATTTCAATGCCAATGTGTATTCTATAAGAGAATGGCTTCCTAATTAAGTCGGTTTAGAAGCAGGTGCTGGTGTCACACATTTTTTTTATAAAAAATAAATTTTACATAGTGAAGTTCAAAAAAAAAAAAAAAAAGATGTATGAGAAAATATTTTACAAAGGTGTGGCCCAGCATGGCTGCCAGGAGGCGGGGAGAGACTACTGCAAGACGGACAGCAGCTCTCACAGGTGATGAATGCTTTACTGGGTGAATACTTCAGAACTCTGGGGATCCTTTTAGAACAGCTTTCCTCCCAGCTTTGAATGCAGAAAATGGTTCCCAAAGCTGCAACTGCACCCAGAGCACAAGAAAGGGCTCCTGCTGTGTGGCCTTCTTTGTAGGTCAGGACCACTCCAGGGAAGGCCAGAGCATAACTAAGCTCCTGGGGCTGCCCCAACATAGAAGTGTATGTCCCCTCCTCCCTAGGGCACTCAAGTCCCTCTTTTTGCTCTAGGCATCTCGGTACATCCTCTGAGAAGCCCTTCTCAGCCCCTCACCAATACCACCCCAGGAAAATAACATTTGGCTCTCACCTTGTTAGTGCCCCAGGGAGCACTCCCCATTGTGCTGTTCATGGGGCTCACCAATCCGCGCAGGGCAGGAGGGTGGTGTGCTCTTTGTTCTGTTGGCACAGTCAATAGATTACGTGTGCCAGACTCTGCTTCAAGCAGGAAGGTGTCACTACTGTTTCCTGAAGTCACAGTTTTTTTCTCAAGTGTGAACAGAAATGTTCACAAACTCTGTGTATCACATGAACATAGGTCAAGCAGACAGAGGCAACCTGCAAGGCAGATTCTTCACCCCAGGTCAACCAATATCCTGATCTCTCTCTCTCTCTCTCTCTCTCTCTCTCTCTCTCTCTCTCTCTCTCTCTCTCTCACCCTTGTGTGTGTGTGTGTGTGTGTGTGTGTGTGTGTGTGTGTGTGTGTGTGTGTCTCCATGTCATACGCTCTCCTGAACAGCACTCCATTGCGATAGACTCATTCCAATGTGTTTGTGGGCCTCCCAAGCAATAATGGCTGGCCTATTGCCATGCTTGCGTCTGACTTCTGTGAACACGCATGCATCATCTCTACTAGTTATGAACTCAAGAATGATTTTTGCAGTGCCGAGGGGCAGGTTGGGGATGCTTGGTGACTTTCTGAATGCCCACATGAAGTTACAGCTTCAGAACTGGGCAGATGGAAATAGTTCACCTACCACCTACCCCAGACTTCTCTCCTGAATTTACCTCTAAAAGCAAGCTCTGTCATTGGCCTCCTGTCCCCATTACAGCCAGAGACTAGTTGACTCCTGGCACTGGCAGGGTCCACTGTAAAGCTGCCAGCTGGGGCTAGGTGCTGCCAGGAGTGGAGCGGTGGGGTAGACAGTAGCTTCCCACTACAGCACTTCCTGTAACTGAGGAGCCAGGCACATAGCATTCCCGGCATCAAGAACAAGAAAGTTGTGACTTGGTTCTAAGAGATTTAAAATGTCACATGGCAGCCCTCAAATGGGCAGGGGACCTTCCTTGTAGCCTGCCTAATCTGGTCCCTTCCTCTAGAAGAATGAGTGAGCCCAGCATTCAGCACTCCTGTGCCTTCTTCAGCTTCACCACATTGGGAGTTTCCAGCCAACTCCCCCTGATGCTGCCATATTTGCCTCTGCTGACCCTCAAGGGCTGAGGCAGACTGGGGTCCACATAGATTAACAAGGAAAACAGGACAGATCAGGCATTCGTGACCTCTCAGTGACCTTTAGACATGTTGATTGTAGGGAGACACCAACTTGTGGACTATAATCAACCCCTCTTAGACTCCCAGCAATCTGAAGGAACCACAGTAAATTCTAGTCGGACCCAGCCGACCTCTCCTGACCTTGCAGTGCTTTGGCCCCAGATACCCAGTGTTGGCTGCAGGTTCACCCAGGGCCCAAGTTCCTTGAGAAACTGAGATCGTTGGCGTCTTCTCTATCTATCCCATGCAGCCTCTAAGTTATGCTGGGGTCATCTCATTATTCTATACTCAGATATAATAGATGCCCCATGAAAAATCATACCCAGGCTTGCAGGCCTTGCTCAAACCATCTGGATACCATGTGGCCTTGTTTTTCCAAGGACTCTTGGGCTCTGTCCTGCCTCTTTTAGCCTTACTGCTACTGTTACAGCCTGCTATGATGTAACCTCCAAAGCCCACATTTGGTTGACAGCTTAGTTTATGACACAGGGACGTCCAAGACTGGATCCTGAGGGCTCTGATCTCACGAGTAGAATAATTTCTCTACTGATGACATCATTGAGAGGTGGGGTGCACCCTAAAAAGATACATTGTATCCCAGGTCCTTCCATGTCTCTGCTTCCTGGCTGCCAGGTGCCAAACAGCTCTTTCCTGTGCCACACCCTTCTGCCATGCCTCTCTGCCTTACTACAGCCCTCTGGCCCTGGACTGAAAGTGTGAGCATTACTCCTTGAGCTTATCATATCACACAGGCGCTGACTATCACAGGTGGCAGTGGCTTTTCCAGGTCCTACAGATGAATAGGGGCATGGACATGGACTTTATGATCATTGGCAGCCTGGTCTGCACAGGCAGATTCTAGACTGAGGGTAGAAACTCAGCGCTTCTGCTCAGGGCCAGGCTCTAGGAGGTGCTCAGAGCAGGAGAGCTGTCCCCTGGAGCATTCTAACCTAGAGTGACGCTGAAGTGTAGTGACACTGGGGTGGAGGGAAGCAGCTGGCGGTGATGGCCCGGTTAGGACAGAAGGAACAGGTGGAAGCAGCTGATGCCCAAAGCACTGAGACTGAAACCCAGTTCCACAGAGTCGCTGTTAGATCGGATGCCACACCCCAAAGGAGACAGACTCCAAATCTTGAGAGAGACCAGACCCAGGTCAAAGCAGCCTGGCAGGAAGCCAGAGCCTCCTGGTAACAACCCTGGAGACTGAGGGTGGCTCCTTCAATACCCCACTCTCAACCAAGGCTGCTCTCTTGGGTGACCCAAGTGTGAGGCCACAGCAGTCATGGGCTAGGCTTGAGGGAAGGGATAGGAAACTGCTGGGAGAGCAGTGAGAATCCGGGCTCAGGCCCCGACTGTGTTCCTGCCATGTGAACTCTGCATCTGACTTGAGTCTTGTGCTTTAGCCAACACGTGTACACACACACACACACACACACACACACACACACACACACACAAGTGAAGAAACTACTCTGGGGAGATGCTTGTGAGGCACAAGTGCCTACAACTCCTGCAGCGCTCCACAAGTCTACAACGCTAGCTAGCATTGGTCATCTTACAGGGAACCAGATCTCTGCTCTGAGATTGTCTGGAGTTTCACACCAGGTGACAGGCTAGATGCCACTGGACTCAAACATCCCCCAAAGCCCAGCCTCTCTAATCCTTTGTCTCCAGATTTCCTAGGCAATCTCCAGCTAGAAACAAAGGAAGACCTCCCCTGACCTGCAAGGGTCCAGCCATAGCTGGAGCCCCTGGGAAAGGCTCGTTCTTCAACGCTCATTGGCCCCAGGCTCCCAGCAATGCCCTTAACTCTCAACAGACACACAGTCTTCTGGCCATTGCCTGGAGACCCCACTTCCACCACAGAGCCTATGAAATGAACCTGTACTCAATGGCTAGGACTTCCATTTTCAAACTAAATGGTCTTCTAGCCAATGGAAATACAGGTTCATTTTAGAAAACTCAAAAAAGTGACAAAACCACCTGCCTAACTCAGCATCCTTCCCAGGCCTTCCAAGTACTTCCATCATGTCTCCCTGGTTTCTAAGGCCCTCCACCTGACCATCTCTCCCGGAACTCACTGCCAAGAGGCAGGTGCCATCTTACCCTCTTCATTCTGTGCTGAGCTGCACAATGAGAGTTAAGGACATTGACAGTTCCCAATGAGGACAAGATGCTAGCCTGGCTTACTGCGGAATGGGTGTAGGAAGTCAGCACTTGTAAGACTACAAACAATAAGATGTTTTCCAGAATGTGACAGTGCAATTCTGCAGAGTTAAATTACTGAGCGGTATATGCAGTTGAGATCCGCTATCCGCGATGGACCAATCTGAATGTGGAGCTGGTAGGAAACACTGCACGTGAGTAGGTAATCGGGTACACGGAAAGGGAAGGCTAGACCAGAGTGCTTCTGTGGCGCTGTGTGGCAAGCCACCAGGCTTGGGCAGTGTTTGCTCGGTTGTATGTAGCCATGGAGTAATGCAGGCAAAGGGCCTCAGTGTGGACTCCTAGGCCAATGTCCTGGGTTTGAATCTGATCCTGACTAGTGACTGGTGCCACTGGAGCGCTTTCTGGGCTGCCCTAGTTTCCACATGGGATGTTAGGAAGACCACGCTGGAAATGGTAAGGCAGCATCAGGAACTCGGTGAAGGCATTACTGCCTGGGGACGGCTGTCCCATGGACCCAAGCCCAGAAGCTGACATGCTAAATCAAACAGGAGTTTCTGGGGGCTGGAGAGCAGCTCCAGTTCCTCTTTCAGAGGACCCAGGTTCAATTCCCAGCACCCACACGGCAGCTCACCTTGGGGCTGTCTTATACCTGAGCAATTCCTCTCCTCTTCCTCCTCCTCCTCCTCCTCCTCCTCCTCCTCTTCCTTCTCTTCTGTAATCCCAGCTCCAAGAGATCCAATACCCTCATACAGGCAGATAAAAATAAAACAAAAGCACATAAAATAGAAAGAATTTCTTTTTTTAAATTCAGGACTGGCCCTACTGAAGCTTGACCCTGGGCCTTAGCCATCAGGTGGCCCTGAGCCCCATGGGTCAGCAGCTTCCCTCACTGCTCAGCCTGTATCTGCAGCTGTCTTACACAGCACTCATGAACTGAAATGGGGGCCTAAACTGGTGCCGAAAAAAAAAAAAATGTTATTTATGGGGTCATAGTTTTTACTTCATATAGACCTAATGGGAGCCAACACAAGGTTTTACATGGAGTTCTGGGAGTTAACACAAGTGGCGACACACACACACACACACACACACACACACACGAAGATCTGGAAAGTTTGAATGGGTGAGGAGTATTAATTGCTTATCTCCTAACATGCAGTGAACGCTTGATACAAAAACCCCAATGGCAGTCTTGTTCTAGTACAAAAGGAAACCACGTTTATTGTACAGCAGTACGTTCCTAAAGTTGAGCTGTCTTAGGAAAACAATGTAATTTTAGGAAATTACAGAAGGGTCAATATTGTGCTTAAACTTCAAAACAGATTCAAAAGGACCCAGCACAGCAGGTGACTACTGCAAGGTACAGACAGCCTTTACACATGTGCAGACCCAGTACCCTGGAGGTGCCATCCAAACCCCAGGCAGGCTTCCAGGTGCCTTACCTCCGCAGCAAGCAGCTCCCCCTGGACTGCACCAGCCCTTCTGGGACACCCGTGTTCCCGCACCATAGTCACGACAAAGTGAAATTTAAAAACAAATTTGTTTTGAGAAATGCCCTTGTGTTTATACTGAGGTTTAAGATGGCGCTCTGGGCTGTGTGGTACAGAGAAGGGGCACAGTGACACCCTCCCCACAAACCCCAGGGTACCCAGCCTCTATCCACGGTTCTAGTTCACAGCACCGCTGGACAAATGGGAAGGAAAGAGACTAGTTAGAATATTTTCCTCAAGTAAAAAGCCAAAACCATGGCAACAAAGTTTTGCAAATAGGATTCGGGGACAATCAAGAGCAGATGACATAAAGTGTATTTTACTTAAATTTGTGCTTTTCCCCTTCCACGGCAGTATCTGCACTACCAGGCATATATGGATATTTTGACTTTCTAAAGTGTCTGGTTGCGATCAAATTTGCATAAGAATTTGTTCTGATCAACCCTAGAAGAACAAGTTACTTCAATCAGGCAAGCAGGTGAGGTTAAGAAATAAAACAATCAGATCCTAGGTCATACCCTAAAGGCTGTCTAAAAACAGCCACAAGGTTCTTCTGAGCGGAGGCTCAGTGTTGTGTTGTTATTTTGTTATTATATAGTGTTGTGTTGTTATTTTGTTATTGTACTGTGTTGTGCTGTTATTTTGTTATTATATAGTGTTGTGTTGTTATTTTGTTATTATACTGTCTTGTGTTGTGTTGTGTTGCACTGTGGCTCTGTGCTATGTTGTGTTGGGACACTGGGACTCAGGTTTTAGTTCGTTTACCTTGGAGGCATGAGTCTTTTCTCCTAGGAAAACTACTTTTTCTTCAGGGTTGTCCTCAGATTCTCATATTATTCCTTAAATGTTAAAGGCAAAAAACACCCAGGTTTTAAAGTTCTTTTTTTTTTGTTTTTTGTTTTTTGTTTTTTAAGATATCAAATAGTTATCCCAAAAAGGACTTTAATTGCTTTGTCATTTCTCAAAAAAAAAAAAAAAAAAAAAGCTACAGACACATTTGAAACTTAACATCTTGGTTAGGTAAGAAAAGTATACTCCACATGTAGTGGGATTCTGGTACCCAACAACCTTTCAAAAGTGGTAACGGTGCCAGAATCCCACAGAAACCTATCCACGTGGTCCAAGCCTCGCTCCAGGCAAGCATCTTGTAAGGTCCAGATTGTACGCTTTTGTCTCTCTCACTGTACAAGTGTTAGTCAAAAGCCTATTTAACACTACTATGCTTACCGCCTACAGTGCATGTTGTGTCTAAGTATTTCTAAAGTGCCTATGAATACACATATACAAATCAGCACTATAATATCAGGATTATAGAGAAATTCTTTCATAGAACAAAGAACAGAATAGGCCTAGAATTGCAGTTAAGCTATACATTTTGTTATAGACTTTTCAGCTGATTTCAGAATGCAAGCATAGAGAAATGATTCTGGCTTAATCATATTTCAGTGACTGGTATGAACACTGTTAGGAGAAGAGGACCGAAAACCTCTCGGCTGGGTTTGTTTAGAAAAGGCTGTTTGGAGATCCAAGAATGCAAGGGAACGTGTCCAATTTTATAAAATGGCAAGTGAAGCTTACTGAGTGTAATTATAAAGTTTGTGCAAATATTTAATGTGATCATCAATTGTTATTAAATCCAAAAAAATCCCATCACAATGGTGGCAAATCTGAGTGGCAGTTTCAGGGGTTTAGAAAACAAGACCCTGGACAAAAGTCACAGATGTTACTGATAAAGGGACCAAGCCCAACACGCAGCTAACCTTCAGAACTTTGGCAATGACCATGTGTTTTCATGGCTTTGGGGCCTGGGTTCTAGACCCCAGTTAGTTTAGTATTCGTGGCAGTGGCCCTGTAGCAAAAAAGTAGATAGGAAAGGTGCAGGAGTAAGTCCTGCCATGTGTCTGCCTCTCCACCTCGGGGTCTGAGGAGCTTGTCCAGGGCACGTTGGAGGATGGTCCCGCTGCTGCCCATCACAGCCGAGAGTGCAGGATGAGGGATATGTGGCTCATGGATGCCCTTTCCATGCCAGCGAGGCACCACGACCTTCAGGTAGGGCCCACCAGGTGTCACCAGGCCAGCAGAATGACCCACCAGCCAAGATAAGGTGGCTCCCACCTGCCCTCCCTGTACCCGCTGGTCCTTGGTGAGTCCTCACTCCCTGTGTCTGCTGGTCCTTGGTGTGCGTCCTTAAATCTAAGTATGTGGGGAGAAAGAGAGGGTTTGCTACGTTCTCATCTCACACAGGGCATTTTAACTAATGCTTTCCAGAGGAAGGCACATATTCTACCTTCTGAACACAGGATGTTTTGAACTAGGCAGCCTAAAGAAGGTTCTAGTAGTAACCACTGGGACTCCATATCCAACTGGGGAAGCAGATTCTTCCTTGAGTACATAGTGAAGAACCCCCAAATGAGGAGGCCTCGGGAGCACGGTCTCCTTGCCTGCAGTACACACTAATGAGACAGAGGGATGTACAGGGATGCTGATCACACAGCAAGGCCACAGTGCCTGCTCAGACAGCCAGGGTCTGAGGCAGGTCTCCCTGCAGCCCTGGGACTCTTGTTTTATGACAGTATATGTTAAAAAGTCCCAGATCTGTACTATGCTCACAGATATATTTTGGGAAATGGCAGATAATAAGATCACATGAGAATACACAGTTATATAGCAAAGTAGGAACAGAGTTTTTGAAGAAAGCTACATAAGAATTACTCACTATTTTGTGTGTGAGGGAGAATGCACACAATGTGTGTGGATTCCAGTGGAGTAAAGTGAAGAAGTGTTACATAAAACATCTTCCTGACTCAGCAGTGAGCTATCTCAACTGTTTTTGCATTTGCATAAAATCCATGCATCATACAAAATTCTAGTCCATTTCTCATCTAAGCCATTCTAATGCTTCATACAACCAAACGAAGCAGGATTGATCAAACCTATTAGATTCATTCCTAATCCCTAAAGGACTTTTGTCTCTTAGCATTTTCATGCTAACTAAAACTATTGTGTATTTTTTTTCTTAAGATGTCAGATGTGTTACCTCCTAAAGATAATACCTACAAAACCTAAACGCTTCTCCCTGAACTGAAAATCAATCAAGAAGGGCAGTGGGCGCTGTAGAATCCACCTGGGGTCAGCTCAGACACTGTAGCCACATTCTCAACCAGCCCAGGCCGACTCCACCTCTCCTACCCCTGATCCCATCATCCTCCTGGCTCAGCGAGCTGCTTGTGTCCTGTACTAAAATGTGGCCCCTTCGAGGTGTGAGAACCAGGACTGAGTCCTCCTGAATCCCAGCTGGACTGGACACAAACCCGAGAGACCCTTTCAGTCATAGAGGCTGTGACATGGCCATCACCAGGAGTCAAAGGGCCTCCAGGGACCTTCTAGAAGTAGCAGAAGCCACTCTTGTCCTGAGCCAATGTGGGTGGCAAACAGAAAAGCAAGGGAGCCGAACACTGGCTGCAACACTGTTTCCAGAAGTGAGCTGCTCCCCCCACCCGGAAACCAGTAGGACAGAGGTGTCACATGACACGCCAAAGGGAAGCTGAGCAAGACCCTTCACTACTAGGACAGGCTACTGGTAAAATATGGTTACTTCCACTCTGGGTAGCTCCTCCATGGGATACGCTGTGGTCACCACCGCTCTCAAAGTTCTCAGTGAAATTAAGGCTGGGTCACAACTCATGACACCAGATGCTACATAGAAAGCAAGATACAAAAGGAAACAATGTCATAACAAGGTAATATAAGGGGACACTAAGCAGACCACTGGACTGCGACTGTTAGTAATAGGCCTTGGAAAATGCCAAGAGTATTGGAAAAGGACTCATCCAATCAAAGAACAGAAGAGGCTCGGGGTGGATTCCCCCGGCCGCAGTTCCCAGCTGCCTACACAGTGGTCTCCATCGTTTCGATCACTTCCAGATCCGACTGCGATGGGGAGAGCAGGGTGCACTCATCGGGTTCCCAGCTGCTCTCGGGGCTGTAATCTTCCTCAGAACTCAGCTCCGCCCCTTCTTCCGTGTCCTCATCACAGGATTCCACATAGTGAGCCCCAATGGCGTTGATCCCCGAGTCCTCGGAACCGGAAGGGGAGGAGCAGTGATCCAGTTTCGGAGTGTCACTCTCTTTAGAAATTAAGGCATCGTGTGCAGAGACCTCCTCAGGGCTCATCTTCTGGGAGTGGGGCGCCTGCTGCTTCTGCACATAGCACATCTTCCCATTAATACATTTAACCTGATAGTTGTCGATGAAGAGATCGGAAATCATACAGTACCTTGGCGAGTCAGGGGGAAGCGGAGGCTGGAAGACAGACGCAAATTTCAAAAAGTGTTCAGTGAGCGAGACGGAGATTTGAATGGTGTTGGTCGGCTCTCGGGGCTTTGCAGGGATCTCTGTGCTCGGGAGCTGCTCCACGGGGGTCATAGGCTGATACACATATTTGCCTGTGGGACACATAAGACACAGCTGAAATACAGGCCCACCATGCAAACTGTATTAGCGTAGCTGTGACAGTCTGGCTCTACAAAGCATGTTCTCTAATGATTCTGGTGACATCCAGATCAAACCAGTAACATCCTCATCACTTGACAGCCTCCATATTCATGTATTAAAGTCCAGATTACCAACCTGATGTTCATGAGAGATAAGAGGATCTACACGAGATGGTAAAGTGGAAACCCCCATGGGTTTCATGTCCTTAAACAAGAGGATAAGCCCAGAGCTTGTCCTCACTCCAGCTTCTGTAACCGGGATGAGTGTCCTCAACAGACAAGCACCCACTAAACTTTCATTAGACTTCCCAGCCTGGCTGAAACAAACAGATGTTGATTAAGCCATCTAGTCCACGGCAAGTGTGTGTGTGGTGTGTGTGTGCGCGCGCGCGCGCGCGCGCGCGCGCGCGTGTGTGTGTGTGTGTGTGTGTGTGTGTGTATGTGTGTGTGGTGTGAGGGGTGTGTTTGTGGTATGGATTGTGGTAGGTGGGGTGGAATGTGGGTGTGTTGTGCACACGAGTGTGCAGGTACACACAGACAGGACAGTCTGCTGTGTGTCTTACTCCATCACTCTCTGACGAATGCTTTGAGACAGAGTCTCTCACTGAAGCCGAAACTCAATGTTAAGCCACTGGCTGGCACGTGAGCTTTTAGGATTTTCCTGTCTTTACCCCCCACACACACACACACACACATCCCCCCAATGCTGAGGGATCATGGGAGCATCCAATCATGCCCAGCTTTCCCCCTCATGAGTCCTGGAGATTCAAACTTGGATGCTCATCTGGCATAGCAAGTGCCTGGTCTGTGGCCCCGGACTAAAGCAGTCTGAATTTGACCTATCCATGCATTGAAAGAGACCAGCTGGGAGGTGCATTGTGCTTCAGAGTACAGCCCTGTCTCACTCTGAACTGGGCAAGGTCCGTGATCCGGGAACACAGATGCAAAGACAAAGGATGGGAAAGAGGCCACAGTTCCAAGACAAATTATCACATGACACTGCATTGTTTGATTTCTTTACAGAAATAATGACAGTCTGGCCAGAGGTGTGGATGGTGGTAAATTGCCTGCTGAGCAGGCACATGGGTGGGCTCCATCTCCAGCACCACAATAAATAAGATTAAAAATAAATTAGCTCATAGGAAAGTCCTGACTCAAAGAAGAACGGAAGGAGAGTAAAATATCTCCAAATTTCACTTCTGGACATACACAGAAGGTACTAAAAACAGAGTCTCACAGAGCAATGTCTATACATCTCTATACATACAGTGTTATCCAGAAAAGTGTTCATCAACAGACAGATGAATAAAAGCAAAAATGTACACGTTTAACAGAATGTTCAGCATGCCAAACGTGGCTCACTGGAGGTCATCGGGCTAAGGGAAATAAGCCAGTCACAGCAAGATATTTATCTTATCTGGATCATTCCACACATGAGAAGCCCAGAGCAGTCCAATTCATACAGTCGGAAGGGAGAATGGTTTTTTTCCAGGGATGGAGCAGCAGAAGAGACTATATAGCAAGTAATTTCAGCTTACAGGTTGCAAAGTGCTGTGAAGACTGACAGTGGTGACAGCTGCTCAATATGAATGTCACATTCAACATGTACACAGATAAGGGGCCCAATAACACTCATCACTAGGGACACACCGATCGACAAGAACGGCTGTGATCAAAGAAGAAGAAAATAGCCAGCTCTGGTGAGCATGCCGAAAAGCAAGGCTCTCCCGAGCTCCTACAAGGAAGGAAAGCTCAATCATTACAAAGGCAGCGGGAAGGTTACTCAAAGCTGACCAAGGGCTGGCCTTTCCTTTAAAATGAGCATGTCTATGGAAGCATGCATCCTTAGCCTGGGTGAGAGCCTGCATCCAATCTCCAGCCACCAGCAATGAACTCCAACTAGAAATGAACATCTCTTGTTGTATTTTGCTTTTTTTTTTTTTTCTTTTCGATTTTTGTTTTTGTTTTTGAGACAGAGTCGCACTTTGTAGCCCTGGCTAGCCTGAAACTCACTATATAAACCAGGATGGCCTCAAACTCCGAGATGCCTGTGCCTGCCTCTGCCTCCCAAGTGTTGGGATTAAAGGTGTTGTACCAACCACCATGCCTGGCAAAAAATGAATTTTTATATGATCCAGCAATGCCTGCTGGCTACACACATCCAGTGGGCTGGGAATCGGGAGTCACCTGCATGTTCACTGCAGCACAGTTCACAATACCAAGACACAGCGGCCAACAGCAATCGATGAGGAGGCGTGGTCGATGAAGAGGCATGGCATATCATTCCAGGGGCATATTATTTAGTCATGAATGTATACAATGGGAGGTGTAACATGGAGTAAAATAAGCCAGAAGACAGTATGGCAAAATCTCTCTTGTGTGTGGAGGATAAACAGTTGGACTCACAGAAGCAGGGACTATTACTAGTAGCAGAAAATTGAGAAGCCAGACGGAGGATGGCTAATGAGTGCCGATGGATAGACAGCAGCGATTTCTGATGTTCAGAGTAGACTGACTATGTACAGCTGACAATAACTGACTATTTCAAAACAGCTAATAGAAGTCTCAGACAAAAAAAAAACAAAAAACAAAAATAAAACAAAGCAAACAAACAAAAGAACATGTCTAAGGTGACAGATACATCCTGTGATGGTTTGTAGATGCTCGGCCCAGGGAGTGGCACTACTAGAAGGTGTGGCCCTGTTGGAGTAGGTGTGTCACTGTGGGTGTGGGTTATAAGAACCTCATCCTAGCTGTCTGGAAGCAAGTATTCTGCTAGCAGCCCTCCAGTGAAAATGTAGAACTCTCAGCTCAGCCTGCACAACGCCCGCCTGCCATGTTCCCTCCTTGACAATAATGGACTGACCCTCTGAACCTGTAAGCCAGCCCCAATTAAATGTTGTCCTTTATAAGCGTTGCCTTGGTCATGGTGTCTCTTCACAGCAGTAAAACCCTAAGACACATCTGTCCCTCTGATCTGATCATCACACTGGAATGTCACACTGCAACCATAAATTTAAAATAGACTTAAAAGGTAACCAGAACATAAGAAATAATTTTATTAGTAATTTTTAAAAGAAAAATTGGCATCCCCTTTAAATAATGAAACTAGAATTAAACACAGGACATGATTAAATGCACACACACACACACACACACACACACACACAAGCAATTGTTACCAACAGGTGAAAAATGTATTTCAGATACTTCATTTCTTCGGAAGGAACCTCCTTCAACATTTTCCCTAAGTTCAATCAAAACCACTCAAATACCTCCCGTGAGTACCTCAGATGCACATGGACAGATTTATGTTATCCTGCATAAACAGAAGCAGGGCAGTGTCACACTGCCAGGCTCACTCAGGTTTAAGACAGGAGACCTCTTCCTTCTCCAGGGCTCACTGTGAGCCAGTGCAGGCTGTCAGTAGACCACGCCCTTCACCTACCACTGCATGTGTAGCACAGAGTGATTACACAGCAGACACAGGTTTCTGAAGCTGTTTCATTTTCTTGGTTATGGAGCACAATGTGAAGAAAACAAAACAAAACAAAACAAAACAAAACAAAACAAAACTGCAATACCAAAATACCCACATCAAGAAGGCCGGCCCGTATATGATCCCATGCCCCGTTAACCTGCAGGATGCTCCTGGTTATCTGTTTTATGTTTAGCTGTACACTTGATGCTTTAAAAAAAAATCTTCTGGAAGAAATATAAGCATTTTTTCCTTTGCAGAGAAGTTGATGTTTGTTAAATGTGTGTCTCCCTTAACACAGGAAATACCCTGCTCTCATGAATGCAGAATAATTTTAATATTAACCCAAGCAAAAGTATGATTAGGAAGGTAAACCTGCAGGGAAAGGCAGGGTGGCCTGGAGCGGGCTGCAGCCTAGCTCAGGTGCTTGCTTTTCATCAAATCACAATTGTTTATGTTAGCTGGGATAGTCAATATCCTGGAGAAAAAAAATGCTATTCAATGCTTTTTACAGTGTGAATCCATCACCAAGCTGAGAGGCAAATCACACTGAAAGTAAATGGAAACATTACTGAGGCGGGGCTCTCCACCCAGTCACAGGAGTCATCTGTATCCATTGTGTGCTCCAGGGGAACACGGAAGAGCGCACAACTTTCCAGTATGTTGAAGCCTATGGTAATTAGAGTATGCTTAGCCCAGGGAGTGGCACGATTAGGAGGTGTAGCTTTGTTGGAGTAGGTGTGTCGCCATGGAGGTGGGCTTTAAGACCCTCATCCTAGCTGCCTGGAAGCCAGTCTTCTCCTAGAAGGCTTCAGATGAAGATGTAGAATTCTCAGCTCCTCCTGCACCATGCCTGCCTGGATGCTGCCATGCTCCTACCTTGATGATAATGGACTGAAACTCTGTACTTGTAAGCCAGCCCCAGTTAAATGTTGTCCTTATAAGAGTTGCCTTGGTCATGGTGTCTGTTCACAGCCGTAAAACCCTAACTAAAACAAAGCCCTAATTAGAAATGTAAGCAACATTCTACTTTCTCACTTACAGCCCATGCCATTGTTAGTGGATCCCATTTAATATCAAGCAAATCCCTGGTGTGACGGCCCAGCAGGCATAGCTACTTACTGAAGGAGGACTTACTGAATAGCCACTGTCTGTACTAAGTCAAACGTCACAGGGGAAAGAAAAAGCTATAGAAGACGCAGAGGTATTTCCAGAAGCATTTGGACTGAGGCAGAATGTAAAGAAGTAAAACCACTTCGGGTAACGAAAAGCCCAGGAGCATGCAGAATGACTGCACAGGTCGAGAACAGGCTCCGGGCAGCTCTGTCAAGGCTGGGGACACTACAGCTGAACAGCAACAAGCAGACTGCTCCAGACTGGTTTTAGAGCCAGGGTGAGTTCAGAGTGGGGTTCAGACAGCAGAAGTGTGGCTGGCTGGGTCCTGGAGCTCAAGGCCACCGCACCCATGGTGGGTACCACAGTGAACTGTGCAGATCTCAGAGAGGCAGGGCAGGCAGGTACAGAGAAAATGTGCGCTGATGAACCAGAAAGATATGAGAGTGAAGAAGAGGTTGTAAGAGAGGTTGGACTATGAAGTTCTCATCTAAGCTGTGGAGAGAAAGGAAATAGGGAGACATACTCCCAGGAAGGCAGTCATGCAGGAGGTGATTAAAGACTGGACTGAAGACATCTAGTAAGCCCCAATGCACTCTTTCCCTGTTCCTATAACATAGTTAACATTCTTACATCTGATGTTCCCTGGTATACAAATGGTTAAGATAAATACTTCAGACAGATGTTGAAAGACTCACTATGAAATGTCTCCAAGCCTCTCAGGTTGATGCCCAAAGCACGGTAAGTTTCTACCCGTCTTGTTTATAGACCTTGTCAGGCCACCACTTGGCCAGCCTGAGACCTCTGAGACTCTGCTATACCCCAATGCAGAATTCTACTGTCAACGGTCTGACCCGGCGCTGTGACAACCCACTTTCTGCACTTGTGCCCACACCTACTTTAATACTAATAAAGTGAACCTTAACTGTGTGCACTGGGGACATGGTTTAAACAACAACGTGGCTATGAGTGGCCTCTGAGCCACTGTGTATGCAAATCAGGAACGAGCCCATTCAACAACTCACCACAGGAAAAGACACATAATTACAAACCACTAAAAGCGCTGCTGGCAAAGTGAGAGGAGGGTTCAGCAAGATCAGTCACAGGGAGCTGCACCCGTGCAGCCAGGAATGACATCCGGGAGGCAGAATTCAGTGCATGTCACCTCAGGATGGGGACAAAAGGACAGAGGAGGCCTAAAGTGGCTGGATTAAAAGAAACTTAAGGGTTGAGGCTTACTAGTGATGTGTTTGTGTGTCAAGTTGACAAGGGGTCAATTGTACTGGCTAGCTTTGTGTCAACTTGACACAGCTGGAGTGACAAACTGACCATGTTTTGGGGAGGACTGTGGAAGGACTTTGGAACTTTGGGTCAGAAGATCCATTTGGTGTTAAGAACTTTGTGCAG
>NC_034601.1:17065166-17081636 GCF_900095145.1 Mus pahari
AATAGAACCCCTGACTAAGACACAGGCCATATATAGCTTGTACAGAGTAAGAACTCTTCAGCTTCTATTTCCTTTTCAGTAGCTAGACAGGGTAGGTTTTTTGTTTGTTTGTTTTTTCAAGACAGGGTTTCTCTGTATAGCCCTGGCTGTCCTGGAACTCACTTTGTAAACCAGGCTGGCCTCGAACTCAGAAATCTGCCTGCCTCTGCCTCCTGTTGGAATTAAAGGCATGTGCCACCACGCCCAGTGACAGGGTAATTTTAACTGTCAACTTGACACCTGGGAAGAGAATCTTACTTATGGAAGTATCTAGATCAAGTCAGCCTGTAGGGGATTACATTGATTGACCCCACCCACTATAGGTGGCACCATTCCCTAGGCTGAGCTCTTAACTTTATATGAGTGAAGAAAGCTGGCTGAGTGTTCAAGGAGGCAACATGATCGCATTAGTTTCTCTCTGCTCTTGACTGTGATGTGACTAGCTGTGTGAGATCCTGTCTTGACTTCCCTTCAGTGATAGACTGTAACCTGGAATTGTAAACCAAATAAATATTTTCCTTCCCTAAGCTGCTTTTTGGTTAGGATATTCTATCACAGTAAAAGAAATGAAGCCAGAGCAGCGGGCAAATCAGGGTTTTGTATAGTGACTGTCTACCTCTTTCATTTACTCAGAAAGTCCTACTTATCTGAAGAACTGGTAGAGTAGAGTAGTGGTTATAGACCAGAGCTGAGTGAGTCCTTTCTGCAGGACTGGTCACTGGCAAGAAACATGAAAACCACATGTTCAGAGAAAGGCCATTTGCAGTGGAGAAAGATACACTCAGAATGGCAGATGGGAGGAAAGAGGACTGAACAGGGTGGGGAAAGCTGCATACATGATCTCAGGAACACTAACACTGGTCAGCCCTGTTGCCGATCTTCTAAAATAACATACCTCAACCTTACTGACATTTTATAAGACCATTTCTGCCAATTACAGAGTCTGAGTCACCAAACTTGTCAGCAGATTTATTTCTTTCTTTCTTTCTTTCTTTCTTTCTTTCTTTCTTTCTTTCTTTCTTTCTTTCTTTCTTCCTTCCTTCCTTCCTTCCTTCCTTCCTTCCTTCCTTTTTTTTTATTTTTTGGTTTTTTTCAAGACAAGGTTTCTCTGTATAACCCTGGCTGTCCTGGAACTCACTTTGTAGACCAGGCTGGCCTCGAACTCAGAAATCCACCTGCCTCTGCCTCCTGCCTCCCGAGTGCTGGGATTAAAGGCATGTGCCAGCTGACAGCAGATTTCTAAATCTGCAGTTTGAAAACTCCATTTATAAACAAAGAAATTTGATCCTTCGGTGGGGAGTACCACCGAACCTGACAGGCTGTCTGTCTGGCGGTAGCTGGCTGTCATGCCATCAGCACAGGGCTGTAGACTTCCACAGACCTCCAGCAATGTTACCCAAAGCCACTCATTCAAAAGACAGAAACTACTAACAAACTAAAGCAAGGGAAACAGGCAGGAGACATCTACCATGCTTCTTTAGTGCGCTGGGAATGGAAGTGCAGAGATTCACAAGAAATGGACACTAACTCGACAGGCTTGCTCAATAACAGCAAGATCTGGAGTGTCTGTGCTTAACGCGGCTCGGCAGGGCTCTGGAAATGTGTGCTGCATTTTAAATATAACTCTGTTAAAGGTTATTATTTTTTATAGATTCCATGTCTGTTCATTATTCATGGACCTCATTTTCAAAAACTATACAAACTAATATAGTATTCTGGAACTTTATACTTAAATCAGGGGCAGCAGAGATGGTTCAGCAGTTAGGAGCATGTTACTCTTGTAGAGGAATGGGGTTTTATTCCCAGTTTGCACCTGGTGATCACAACTCTCTGTAATTCTAGTTCCGTGGGATTCATGGCCTCTTCTGACCTCCTCAAACATAAAGCATGCATGTGGTGTACATACATACATATAAAAGTACTCATACATATAAAATAAAATGCATACATCTAATTTTAAAATGTTTAATAAAGTACAATTTTAAATTAAAAAGTCATAATAATAAAATGCACTCTATCAATGAGATATATATTTAAAACCAAACTATTATCATTTATGGGCATAAATTATATAATCCTTAACTAAAGAAAATATATTTATCACGCTGCTGTGGTTTTTTTTTTTTTTTTCAATCAGATGTAATAATTACCTGTATTTTTTCTCTTACTACCGGGAGTTAGGTTAGCCCATTTAAAAATTGATGCCACTGGAGACATCCCAAGGATTATGGATAAGAAGTAACAGAGTTAGTTAGTAACTAGTTACAAGCTAACTAGTGTGTTCTCTTCACTGTCCATTTAGCCACTGCATGAGAAGAGAAGCCGAGACAAAGGCACCAAATGTCGATGTGATGGGGCCTTTGTGCAAGGACCACCTCTCATGCAGCAGGGAGGTTATGCAGAGTCCCTCCTCAGCCAACGCTAAATAAGAAAGACTGGGTGCATGGTCCAATGAGACTACAGACGCTCTAGTTCTCGGTGTGTGGCTCTCAGCTCAAACACAGGTGCTCAGACATAATGGACAGAACTCTGAAGTCACTTCCTGTGACTTTATCCTAGTGTCCCCAGGATCCACAGATGCCTTCCTCATATACTCTGATCACTTCTTAGGCCGCTGAATAGACCTTTAGTTAGATGAAATGCCCTCTTTATTCAGTCTATGGTCTCCATTGCTCAAGTGGAAGCATAAGGTTCACTAACCATGAAAGGGTGGTGAGTCAGGCTGACTCCATGACAGGCTTCAAATTGGCAGTTCAGGAGACTAGGCCTAAACCTCTGTTTTCAAGAACAGGGCAAATCCAGGCAAGCCAGTTAGTGAAAACCCCCCAGGCCTCAGGCAACCAGTCAGAAACTGCCCAGCCTTGAGAAGCTGCCCCACCACCTGGGTCAACCACAGTTTCCAGACTTCTCCAGCAACAGTTTCCAAACCCCCACACTCCAGCAATGGTTCTGTCATGTCCCTAGAGATAGAGCAGATTAAGATAAAGGTCACCTACCCCTCCCTGGAATTCCCCTAGTGTGCTTTAAATCAGGTCTGCAAGCTCACTGGGGTGCCTCCATCTTGGTAGATGGTAAACCCCAGCGTGCTGGATTTCTGCAGAATAAAATGCTCTTTGCTTTTGCATACTATTTAAGTCCGAGGTATCATTCCTTGGCAAATTATGAACCCTTACAGTGGGTTTCCAGCAGGTGGTCATTTTCTGAGAAACCCAGCAGTTTAAACTGGGAATGTGGCTCAGTGGTAGGGCACTTGCCTGGCATGTGTAACGAAACCCAGGATTTCAAAACCAAATCAACAAAACAAACTTTCCAGTTTATATATTTGGAACCTATATTAATGAGGGATGAATGCTATGTAAAAAGTACAAATAACATTCTAGATGCTTAAAATTGGACAAATAATAAATTAATAGTTTTAATTAAGTTTAATATTAATGGAGCAAGAATTCAAGATAATGCATTCTACAACCTATTTCTTTAAGAACATGGCCTCTGTCACTTGCGTATTTCCTTATCAACAGTAAATGACAAAAAATTAAGAAAACCAAAGGAATCTTTTATTGAATACATTGAATACACACTTGCCTAATCACTTTCCCAAACAATGCCATGCAAAACTATAAATGCTTCCAGAACAAGTAAGATTCTGGATTCTTAGCAGCTGAGCACATATTTATCTTTATTCCAGAATGAATGGCACCAGTATGATGCCCGAGTAATGTTGCACCACTCTCTGAATGACAGCTAAGCATCAAGGCTGGACCAAGGCTGCCGAAGCTCTTCTTCTCAGAGGCTAGAACAGACCCCGAGGAGGGACTGGGAAGAGCTGCCTGCTTGCTACCCAAGGCCTATACAAAGGACTGCACCCCGACTTATAAGTGAGTCCCTCACGAAGCAAGGGAGCACCACTGAGCGAACCTAAGGAGGCAGTCGGCCTGGGAGGGGCTTGGGAGGCCCAGTGCACACTGGGCTTGTGAAAATGCACAATCACTGCAGTATTTGGAGAGTTTTAGTCTGTGGCTACACCAGAGATGAAGAAACATGACCGCGGGGGATTTTCAAAGCCACATAAGATTCTTTTCTGTATGTGCGAAAATTACCACTTGAAAGGATGAGAGAAGGTGGCATTACCGGAACAAATATGACCCTCACACAGAGAGAAAGCCACAGGCCCCACGGAAAGGACACGCCAGCAGGTGCATTTGCTCGGGATGAGCCTGGGTTAATCCAAGCAAATCATACCATCCCAGGGAGCAGTCTGACTACAAATGAGGCCCTAAGCGGTCCCCTGCTGCTTCCGACAGCACCAACTGAGGATTAAAACCTAAATCGCTAATGAAGAACCACAGAGGCTTCCCCGAGCTCCTGCAGCCACAACTCTAGATGGCAGGTGAGACTACAGGATCTTTTCAAGCAAAGAGATTAATGAGGCTTTTGTTGTTTTGTTGGAAAAAGTGGACCTCATTCTATTCAAAACAATTCCACTGAGAACAAGTCCGCTGAGAAGGCTAATAACTCAGAAAAAAATCTATAGCTTTGTCAAAAAAAATCACAAAGGCTCACAAAACGTGATGAAGGCAGAAAATCTTTTCCCTCAAAGTAAATGTCCTTGGAAATCCAGCTAACCGGTCACATGGCCGCTCGGTAGGTGATGATGGTTAATTTTATGTCAACTTGGAAAATGGTTTTGGACACAATTAACATTCAAGCCAGCAAGCTTTGGTAAGTAGATGGCCTTCTGCCTGAACAGGCGGAGTCTAATCTGCTTAAGAACAGAACAGAAGGGAAGCCCTGGCTGCCAACACCGGGAGACCTGCCGCTTCCACGTCCTTCTCAGGCAGGCTCTCCTGGGCTCCCCTGCTACCCTATACCTGTCAGTCTGTTTTGTTCCCATGCTAGCTTTAGGATTTTGTTGTTGCTCTTCGAGGAAGGCCATTGGAAATCTCAGTGATTCTGTTCACTGATTCTGGTAATGTGGCCAACTTAACAGTACTATCCCTGCCAATCCATTGACCCCAGGAGGACTTATCATCATCCAGAGTTTCTTGAATTTCTTCCTCTGGTGGCCTAACGTTTTCATTGATCTTCTACCTTGTTAGTTAGGTGTATTCCTAGATAGCTCTTAAAGCTTATAATCATCAAAAGGAGGCTTTTCTTTCTTGGCAATATTATTACTGATATACACAGAAGTTACTGATTTTTGCATCCTAATTTTGTATCTTGCTATTTTGCTGGAGATGTTTACCAGAACTCCGAATCTTTTCCTGAGGTATTAGGGTCTTACATGCCCAAGATCATGTCATCTCTTCCTTCCAGTCAGTATTTCTGTTATTTCTTAATCCTGTCTTATTGCACAAGCCAAGGCTTCAAACATTATGCTGATAACAGCAGAGAGTAGGCATCTTTTTTATCTTCTCTCTCTCTCTCTCTCTCTCTCTCTCTCTCTCTCTCTCTCTCTCTCTCTCTGTCTGTCTTTTTGTCTGTCTCTCACACACACAGTATGCTGCCTATAGCATTGTCATACATAGCTGCACTGTGTTGAGATTTAGGCATGTTATTATATACTCTGTAAAGATTATCTTTTTCTTACTCAAATACTGATTTCTCTGTCCACATATCTAGCTGCAATCCAGACATGACATCATAATGTTTATTCTAAGGATCTCATTTATCTCAATTTGGGGGGGGGGGGTGTCCCAAAAGTAAAACGAAGGCAAGTCTTTCAGGAGATACTTAGAAAATACCATGTCCGGACTGCAACCAGATATGGGGACAGAGAAATCAGCATTTGAGTAACACAAGGATAATCTTTTCATAGTGTACAACAACATTATGGCTACATTGAAATATTCTCCTTTGGTTCACGTTTTTGTCAGTATTTTTATTATGAAGGTGTGTTGAACTTCATCAAATGCCTTTTTTTAAAATCTATTGAGATGATCATGTGATTTCTGTCATGTCTATTTGTATGTTTTATCACATTTACTGATCTGTGTACGTTGAACCACCTTGCATTCCTGGGGTGAAGTTTGGTCATGACATTTGCAATAGTTAATGTGTTCTTGAATTTGTTTTGCTTTTTGTTTTTTGTTTTGTTTTGTTTTGTTTTGAGAATTTTTGCATCTATGTTCATCAGGGAAATTATAGCACACACTCTCTCGATTTAATTTTGGAAAGTCATACATGTTTTAAAAATTATTCATTCCTATTTTCCAGCTTTTTTGAATTTATGTTTCAAAGTATTCCCTAGTACTCCTCAGGATTTAACTGCAATCTGTTGTAACAAGCTCCTTTAATCATCTCTATTTTGGGTCCTGAGGATGTTTGAATAAAATAGCCTACAAAAGCTCGTTTGCTTGAATGTTTGGTCTTCAGTTAGTGAAACTGTTTGGAAAGGATTAGGAGGTGTGGCCTTGTTGGAAGGGACATATCACTCATTGCACACAGGCTTTGAGGTTTCAAAAGCCCACACCATTCCCAGTTAGCTCCTCCCACCCACCCCACCTCATTCTTGTGAATCAGATGTGAGCTCTCAGCAATTGCTATAGCACCATGCCTGCCTGCTGCCGTGCTCCCCACCATGATGGGCATAGACTCTCTAACCCTCTGGAACTGTTAGCCTCAGTAAACATTGTCTTTTATAAGTTACCTTGGTTATGGTGTCTCTTCCTAGCAATAGAAAAGTAACTAAGTTAGGTCCCCTCTTTGGATAGTTTAGGTGAGGATCTATAACTTTGTTTTTATATCTAGCCAACTCTTTGTTTGATTATATTAGCCTTCCAGCATTTATTTCACTCATTTCTGTGAGTCTTTATTACCTCTTCCCTCCTACTACCTTTGGCTTGGCTTCTTGTTTTTTCTGAATGTTTGAGATGCATCCTGCGGTTACTTTCTATGATGTTTAATGCACGTAGCTAGAGCTAAAAGCCTTTCTCCAAGAGAACATGGATGTAGCTATAAGCCCTTCTCTGAGAGCACAAGATAATAGGTATAAGTCCCTCCCTGAGAGCACATGGATGCAGCTATAAGCTCTGCTCTGAGAGCATGGTTGTAGCTATAAGCCCTTCTCTGAGCACGGTTGTAGCCATAAGCCCTCCTTTGAGAACAGCTTAGCTATACCAGTGGCTCCAGTAAAGTTGTTCTTTCATTTTCATTTGATTTGAGAACATTGTCCATTCAAATGTGTATTGTTCAGTACCCAAGTATTCGTGTCATCTCTGTGACTTCTCGTGCTATTGATTACTAGTTTTATCTCACTATAATTTAATAATACAAGGAATTGTTTCAGTTATTTTATATCTATTGGGGCTTGCACTGTGGTCCACAACATGATCAATCTTAGAGGAGAGTCTTTGGGCCACTGAAAATAATGTGTATTTCATATCATTCAAATGAAATGCCTTGTAGGTATCTATTAAAACTAATTGATCTATATGATGGTTTAGCTCTGAGTTTTAGTTTGGAATGCCTACCTAAAGATGACAGTGTAGCACTGAGGTGTATCACTAACATTATCAGGACCTGTCTGACACATTCCATGCATTTAGTGTTTATCTTATAAAATTTAAGAGTCCCAGCATGCAGTGAACACATATTTATAATAATTTTTCCTCCTCTTCCTCTTCCTCCTCTTTCTCTTCTTTTTTGAGACAGGGTCTCTCTATGATGTAGCTCTGGCTGTTCTAGAACTCATTATGTAGACCAGGCTGGCCTTGAACTCAGAGATCTACCTGCCTGGGATTAAAGACATGCTCCACCATGCCCAGTCTTATTAATATCTTCTTGATAAATGGTTCCCTTTATTAATATAGTGGCCTGCTTGTCTCTTATTCTTTTTATGACGTCAATGCCATGAGATGACGAACTTGCTAATGAGGTTTTAACAATCATACTTCTTGAATATAGAAGGTTTCTCAACTATATAATCAAGAGTCTACCCTTTTCCTACCTTATAACTTCCTTTTAAATAGAACAAAATGAAATCTGAGTGGTAAAGAGAAATGGCGGTGCAGGGACTCCTAAAGGGATGTCAACAGGAACTAAAGTAAAAGCAATGCATCCTTCCAAACAAATATAAACAGATATCCAATGGCCTGGTCACTTAAGGCTTGTGTTTGTTTGTTTGTTTTTTATTGTTTGTTTGTTTTTGGTGGGAGGCCGTTTTTGTTTTCTTAATAATAAAAAGTTTATTATACTTACAATAAATTTTTGTATGCACAGTTTTTTTTTCCTATACCTGTTCTGCTTGCTAGGGTAAAATATTTTAATAACCTGCCATCTCATGGCAAAAGATTGCAGCAATGTCCTTTGAACATCCTACATGTCCTGGTCTTACTCCTATAATTTCACAAGTTTTGTTACATTCTCTCTCATCTGCTCTGCTCTCCCATCAGACTGGCCTTAACTCTATTCGTAGAACACATGAAAACTTGTCTTTCAGGGACCACCCTTTTTGCTGATGAACATTCCCATACCCTGGTGGCAACCCCACTCTCCTTCCAGCCTCCATGTGACACACTTCTAACTCCTCTTCTTATTCTGCAAGCTCCTTCTTACATACAGTATGATCTCTTCATAGGCACCTTGCCTGGCCACCCTACCTAGAAAAGGCCCTTCTTATTTGAAGCAAAATCATGCTTATTTCCTTAGTTATAACCCTAATCTTTAGTCATGATGTAAGAATATCTACAAAGGCAAGACCCAATAGTATACCCTCTCCTATAAACCCACCTTAAATATAAAGACACCAATTGCCGAGAAGAAAAGCTATCAAAGAAATGAAACAGAGAGACATTATTCCAAAGAATGATGGAGTTACCAAATTAATATAAAACTAGTTTTAGAGCACAGATATTATCCAGGAATAAAAAGTATTCTGCAATGATGAGGGTCAAATGACCAGGAGATATATCTTCCACTATGCACATAAAACCTAACAACAGAGCTTCAAGATAACTTAAATGAAAGTCAAACCTCCATCAAATGACCTACAGACTCAACACAAACCAAAATCAAATCACAAAGCTAGAATATCACTCCAAGATGCACATGGAAGGCAGAGGAACCTCAATTAAAACAACTTTGAAAAGAACAAGGAAATCCACGTGCTCTTGGTCGGATGTTTCCTCCAGTGGAGTAGCTCCTAACACCAATCAGAATCGGGTTGGTTACTTCCAAAACATTCACGACACTATGTCACCCATGGGAATCCTTTATTGTAGCTTGCAGTGTTCACAGCTGGGTACGCCTGTCCGTGACCTCCTCCTGCAGCACCTTCTAATACCACGCATTCAGGCCGGTAGGGAGTAAGCTTTCCACACAGTACCAATCTGTTTCCTCCATTTCCTATGACCACAGTGTGTGGTATCTCCAGCAATGGGATCGCACCAGCAACCAGGAGCTGCTCTTCTTTTTGCTCTCACTGTGAACAGTGAACAGTAACCATATCTGCCTGAATGCTAGCTTGACTTGAAGATTCCTCCAATAAGCACATTAGTACATTATCTTTAAATTTAATCTCACTACAGTTCTCAGGATACAAGCAGGATGGAGCCAGATTCTTTCTTTGCCAGGATATAACAGGAATGGCCCTAGTCCAATCCTTATAGTAGTCTTTCTTCTCCTCTGAAACCTCAAGCTCTTGGCCTCTGCTGTCTGCATTTCTCTTGGCACTGGTCTTCCATACTCCCATCACAACGGCCCAATAAGCTCTGCATACAGAACTCTAGGACTTTTCCAGCCCGAAGTTCTAAACCCAACTACATGCCTCACACAAATCAGTTCTGAAGTTCTACAAACCACACGGCCAGGTTCGTTCTAGCAAGTGGCCCTTCTTTTCAGTAACAATTTTTCTGAATTACTTTCTCATTGCTGAAACAAGATGACTGACCTTAACCCATGCAATCGTACTACAGTTTAGAATGATTCTTCCCACCTCAATTAAATCAATGTAGATAATCACTCAGATATGCCTAGAGATTTGTTGCTATGGTGATTCCAAATCCCGTTGTCAAGTTGATCATCAAGATTAGCCATCACAGGACTCATAACAGCCTTTCAGGCAAGCTTGCAATGACTCAAAGACTTCCTGCTACACCATACTTGTGAAAGGTCACACTAAGACTTTAATACACACACGTCTGCCATAGATCACAGCACACAGTCTGTGCAGATGGGAGTTGAACCTGGAATGGAGTGATGCCTCCCTCTCTCTCTCAACCCCTTCTAACACATGGGTCAAAGCACAGCCAGAGATGCACTCCTTCCCTCCCACACTGGCTGCCTCACCTCCTTTGTGACCAGAGGATTAAATGATGCTTAGATTTATATGACGTCAGAAGTGTTTGCGTACATAATCTTCTCTTTCTATTCCTGTATGGGTAAGGCGATCCCTAATAGTCAAATGTCAGAAGCTGAGATCGATTGCTAAGCTGTTATTGTTAAGTCTTAACTGCTAGGAGTTTGGTTTATCAAGGCTACAAAGACAATTATGATCTAGGTAGTTGGCAATACTACAATGTATTATGTTATGTCTAATTCTCGTAATTGTACCATATATTACTACAGGGTGGTAAATTAATAAACCAGAGGGCTGAAGGGTTTACTCGGAGACCCTGAATTTGATACTCAGTGTCACCAACTGGGTCCTTTACTGACTCTTCTTAGAAATCATGAACATGCAAAGCGGTCCCTGGCCGCTGGGAGCCCCACACATGGGACAGCAATAGCCTTCCATTCTTAGCAGTTACTACTCCAAACTTCTGAGTGCCAGTAGCCCTCGGCACCGAGTGTTACGGCACACACTTCCCCGTGTGCCAGCAGCTTGGCTCCAGCCATTCCTACAGGCCCTTCAGCAGATGGAGGCGGGAACTCTCAGCAGCTCTTTGGATGGATCTCTTCCAGCAGTTGGGACCTGCAGCAATTCCACAATCGCGGCCTTCCTCCGTCTCAGGTCTCTGCCGCTCTTACCCCTCTCTTCCCCTTTCCACAGTCTCTGCCCCCAGACACTGAGGAAATCTTCAAACCTGGTGAGTCGTGCTTGGAGCTAGCAGCCTCTCCTGTCGTGGAACCATCTTGGTCTACACTGCCTAAAAGACCTTCAGGTATGCAATAGTGGCAGCAGTAAGCTTTATTGAAGCTATGCTACATACAGCACAGCGAGTGGTGCATAGGTCTCTTGGATTGCCCTGAGGAGAAGTAGATGGCTGCTTAGACAGCCAGGCACGCATGCGCACAGTCTCCATGTTTTTGCTTAGTCATATTACTCTGCAAAGGTGCGCAGAGCCTGCTTGTCCTTGGGGTCTTGGGTGAGGAGGTGTTCTTTCTGGGCTGCACTGAGACTCCTGCAATAGGTGGAGACATATGGAAAGGCCGTGGGGTAGGATCATCAAAGGTTGTCATCAATGGCCCATTCTCCAAAGCCTCAGTAGGGTGTATCTACAAGGATAACGGCTGAAAAACTTCTAAGGCAGTAGTTATTAAAATGGTGGCCTCTGGGACAGCTGACGTCTCCTTGGGGCTCCCATAATTGGAGTAAAGTCTCCTCAGGGCATTTAAAGATGAAAGACAGTTTCCCTTAGCAGTTGTTTGGCATTTAAAAAGCAAGCAACTCACTACATCAGGAAAATATGGGCTCTTGATTGACAGTTTCTACACCCTCTTCAAAAACAACAGTGGCTACTGACTCTGATGGGACTAAGGGTAAAAATGGTACTCACAGCCTAGCCAGATTTAGGGACTGTGAAATGACAGATAACACTCCAGTCCAGCTTCAATCCCTGTCCATCCTGGGCCACATCTGACAGCTATCAATCTAGGAACTGAGCTGGCCACGGGGACCAACCTTGACAGTTTCTGTCTGTTATAAAGAACTAAAACACATCAAGAAGTGCTTGAAACTAAGATTAACATAAATTAACATATTCTGCAGGAAACACTGTCCAGTAGTGAAATGGGAAAGAGTGTCCTTGGGTTGCTAGTGGATCTGTGTCCTCATCTCATGAACTCAGAGTGAAGGGTGAGTTTTAGAGCAGTTTTCTTCTCGTGGAAGGTAGAAAGATGAAAGAGGTGTGGCAGAAAGTGGAGCTCCAGAGAGATTAGTTAAGCTCTGGAGGGGGCTCCAAGAGAGAAGGAAACATGTGGAGCAAGCTGTGTAGGATTTCAGACAGGACTTAAGGGAGGAACCGGACACAAGCATTTCTAATGAGACTGCTCAATTCTCTGAGCAGTTCACAAGTTGACCCAGTGGAGGGTCTACCCGGTCGAAGCATGTCACTCTAGCCAAAGCAGGGAGATGTTTGTGTTCTGTCCATTCAATTAGGGAGCTTTGAACCTGCAGGGGTGGAGGATGCCCTGAGTGAGTGACATTCAGAGTGAACATGTGTTTTGATCTTGGCATGGCCATGTTCTTAGTCAACTGACCAATGGAACAATGTGGCAAAGGAGATACCCATATGGACCAGGCTCAAGAGGGATGGCAAAGCTTCCCCAAGGAGTGCAAGTAAGAATAGTTATGAAGGATTGGTTATGTAAACAAAGACGAACAACTATAGCTTCCTTTTCCCACACTGCTCTCCTAAAGAGACCTCCTACCCAGAGTAGCTGACCCCTCCCCCTTTGCTATACAAATAAACACTGGAAAGTTCCTAACTTTTGTCATAGCTATAGGGATAGTGGAACCCTATCCAATTCCAGCTTCACTGTACTGTAGTTATGTGCCTGCCCTTTCTTCATTTCCTGGCTGCCCCTAGCCAGCGGTCTAGGAACCCCCTTTCTGTCCACCTTTGAAATGCCTTGCTGGCTGTTAGCCCAGGCCATCTAGGTTTTCTATCATTACCCATGTCTCTGGTTCTAGCCCTTAGCAGGGTCTGCTCCTAGTTAATAGGACTATGCTCTCTTTGATCTCATGTTTGCATGACCAGTTTGTAGCTTACCATATCGGGGAATCTACTTCTATCACAGCCACCAAAAGGCAACTAGTCTTTCTTGGTTAACTAATACTTAGTTCCTTGTCCATGGGATGCTCTGGGTGGTCTCCTTTCTGAAACAGTTAGAAGCTTCTGGTTAGAAGCCACCAGGATTGACAATTAAATCTGTTACTTTTAGCGACATTAGATGCAAAAATATGTAAAAAGAGGACAGTATCTTGTACATTGGCCTCCCAGAGCCTTGTCCCTCTCACCTGGTTACTCACCTGCATCTGGTTAGCTTATACCCAGCTGCACCTGGTAGCTCATACCCACCTGTACCTGGTTAGCTCATACCCACCTGTACTTGGTTAGCTCATACTCACCTGTACCTGGTAGCTCACACCCAGATGTACCTGGTAACTCATACACACCTGCTAGGTTATACCCAGCTGTACCTGGTATCTTATACCCAGCTCTACCTGGTAATCATACCCACCTGTACCTGGTTAGCTCATACCCAGCTGCACCTGGTAGCTCATACCCAGCTGCAAGTTGTTTATGCTCTTATCACTAATGTCCACCCCTAAGATGCATTCACATTGCATCGGTGCTTAACTCTCTACCTGGATGCCTTACTGGGAAGAAATACATATGCCTCTCAGGAGAGTCAAGCCTCTCTTAATCTGTCTCACTGATACCTTCCCCCCACACCTACACCTATACACCTACACACACACACACACACACACACACACATTCCAGAGAGATTTCTGCTCTCTCTTACCAAGCACTATAATCAGTGAGTCTGAGCTCTCTGTCTCGTTTCTGAAACTGAATGAATCCCCTAAAGGACACAGAGTCATCTCAACCATGATGTTTATGATCTCCTAACTTTCCTTTTTACATAAAACAGAAAGTAGTGAGGGATCCAGAACAGGTCACTAATCACTGAACCCTGCTGTGTAACCACTGGGAGCACAGGAAAAGTGGCATCTTTCTTTTCCAACGTCCAGAGACACTGGTGGGTTATTTCTATCATAGATGAATGTGTGAGGTTAAAGATCACACTGTTCATGCAACTGTGACTAACATATAACAAAGCGACAAAGCCGACCTATTTTTATGACAGTCCTTGTTGGAAAAAACAAGACACCAAATGCTGGAACACATCTGAATGTGCACAATTTAATCAAGTAATTGCCAGCCATTTTGCCCGAGTTAGAACTCAGCACACACCCGGAGTGTGTCTAGTTTATGGATCACAACTTCTGAATTCATGTCTCCACCTGTTATTGACAGAACGTTTCTCAGTGTGTAACTTGACCCCTTAAGTTACGTTTTGAGGGCATTGCAATATGAAATGACAATAGCAAACAGAATCGCTCTTACACTCTTATCCAGGTAAAGCTGGAAATAGAGAACCTTTTGTGGAAGCTCATATATGAATTTGTTACAACAAACCCATTATTAATTGAAGAAACTAACTCTACTGATCACAGCTTTAAAAAAAAATCAAGCATTAAAGTGTCTAGCTTTAATTTACAAAGTCAGTATGAAATATACATTAATTCTAAAACACAGCACCATTCTGTACTAAGAAGTGACATCAGTGATTCTTTGTTATTCAAATGAGGTTTTTATATTCCTAAGTGAGGTTTGTAACAAAAACACTTCACAAAGGTACCATGAGCTGGAATGGAAACCACTCTTTACCTTGACTGCAGCAGTGTCAATGGGAAAGGAACAAAAGGTGTCTTTGTGTCACTTCTCATGACCCCATGTGAAACTACTACTACATCCAAATGAAAAAAATTTTTTTTCAATTTTTATTAGGTATTTACTTCATTTACCAAATGAAAATTTAAAGAGGCAAATCCAAAATTTGATCAGAAATGAACTGAATGTAGTTGGTAACCATACAGAAAACCATTTTGAAGAACATCTGAGCTTAGTGCTGTGACTGTCCAGCTCTATATGACTATGCAGCTTGAAGACAAACATGTTCAAGGAAGTTTGAGCTTCAGCATTGGATTACGGGAAGTTCTACGGATGCTAAGGGATATGTGCTGCTGCTCACAAAGGAAGAGATAGCATGTTATCCAGGAAGCCAGAGCACTCTAACGGAGAAGGGAGGTCCAAGTATGCAATGAGGAAATCACACACACACACACACACACACACCAAATTAACTCAAGACAGGCACGTTCTCAAATAAATAACTAACGATCTGCCTTAACACCTTAAAAAAATGAGAACAGGTGACCCCAAAAATGGTAGATGGAAAGAGAAAATTAGGTAGGGCAAAATTCAATGAAACAAAAATAAGAAATTAAAAAAAAAATAAAAAGAACCAATGACATGATGATTTTATTCTTTGTAAAGACAGGCAGGACTGAGAGACCATAACCATAAGGGATCCAAATTAATAAAACCAGAGATTATAGGGGGAGACATTAAAATATGTGTCAATTAAACTCAGAATACCGATACATACTGTTAAAAGCTACATTCTACCAAACTGGAAAATGGATGAATTTTCAAGATGCATATAACCTAGCAAAATTAAACAAAAAATGAGATAAGTAACCCACATGATCTATAACAAGCAAGCCAAAGAGTAAAACAGTAGTAAAAGTCTACGAGGAGAAATCCTGGATCGGATGAACTGATGGAAGAACTCAACCACAAGCCTACAAGGAGAAATCCTGGATCAGATGAACTGATGGAAGAACTCAACCACATCCGCAATAAAAAGCTAACACCTCTGAAATGGATCCACGGAACAAGGAGAAAAGGAACACTTATAAATCCTTCTATGAAGCCAGTATTGCCTTCATACCAAAGCCAAATAAAGACAGGGAAAAAAAAAACAACCCAAACCACAGAGCAGTCTCCCTGATGAATATAGATGCAATATTTCTCAATAAAATATTTTCTAGCTGAATTCAAAAAGGAAAAAAAAAAAAAGATCATTCACTATTATCAAGTAGGCTTCATTCCAGGGATACAGGGTTGGCTCAACATATGCCATCCATCACATAAATAGACTCAAAGACAGACATAATGTGATCATCTCAACTGACATAGGAAAGCCATCTGACAAAATTAAACATTTCTTATGATGAAAGCTCTGGAGAGACTATGGAGGGAGGGAACATATCTCCACATAATAAAGTCTGTTGTGATTGAGAGGACGGAGTCAGCCAGCCTGAGCCAGGCTGACACCAGGACAAGCAGCAAACTAGGCTAAACAGAAGTGGAAAAGTCCAAAACAAGTCAATTCCAGGAATCAACCCCCAAGAGGAAGCCAATCAGGAATCTGCCCCACCACTTAACCTGAGTCAACCTCATGGGCAGCCAATCAGGACCCATAGAAGCTGCCCCACCACCTAGCTTGACCAAGTATAGTTAGTTAATCAGTGAAAGTCCCCAAAAATCACTGGACATAGAATCAACCAATCAAGGGAAAGTGTAGTGGCTATTCCTGGTTGTCAACTTGACTATATTTGAAATGAACTACAAT
>NC_034601.1:17084072-17099500 GCF_900095145.1 Mus pahari
GCTCTCGCTCTTTCGCCTTCTTGCGGTGTGGGACTCAGCAACTGCTAGATCCTTGGACTTCCATTCACAGCTACTACTGAACCATTGTTGGAATTTGAACTGCAAACTGTAAGTCATCAATAAATTCCTTTACTATATAGAGACTATCTGTAAGTTCTGTGACTCTAGAGAACCCTGACTAATACAGAAAGGAAGGTAAAAATCACTCATTCCTACCCTAACAGGCTTTAATTTGACTCTGCAAAGTTTACATGTTGGTCTTCAATCCCAAAGTATGGTGGACCTCTCTACCATCAACAAACACACTGGGAAAGAAATCAGAAAATAATCCCATCACAATATCCTCAAAAAAGGAGATAATAGCATGTCTTTGATAAACCTATATAAAAGTAGTAAAAACCCTATACAAAAAACTTTACAATCCCAAAGAAAGAAATTGAGGAAGACACTTAAAGATGGAGAGCCCTCCCACGCTCATGAATTGGAAGAACTCTTATTGTGAAAACGACTACTTACAGAAAGCAATCTGCAAAGTCAATAAAATCCCAATCAAAGCTCCAGTGACTGAAGACGAGGTGAAAGAAATAGTTACTGCAGTGACAATTCTGGAATTTTGGTTTCTTTACAAAACATGGAAATATTTTAAGAATGTACTTTTGTTTTAATCCCATGTGTGGGAACACAGGGCTACTTTAGATGGTCTGCAGCAGCTGACTATGATTTGCCTCGTGCTCTAGCAGAGGTGTGGTTTTACTAGCTGCAGATAGTTTCTATGATTGTGTGATGTTTGGAATTCTCAGAACTTTTCAGAGGATATATAAATGCTAGGGTCTCGAGAGACAGGTTTGATGGCTGGTGGTTATTCAAGGGGGTTGGTTACAGTCTGTTAGTAGTCATGCTCAAAAGGAAGCAAAAGTAAAGAAATTAGATTCAGGGATTCTCTCTCTCTCTCTCTCTCTCTCTCTCTCTCTCTCTCTCTCTCCTCACCCCTCTCTCCTTCTTTTTCTCCTATCTAGTGATAAAGGGAGATTTGCAGGGGGTGATATAGGGTGGGGAAAAAGAAGAACCCACAAGAGGCTGGAGAGATGGCTCAGAGGTTAAGAGCACTGACTGTTCTTCCAGAGATCCTGAGTTCAATTCTCAGCAATCACATGGTGACTCACAACCGTCTGTAATGGGATTTGATGCCCTCTTCTGGTGTGTCTGAAGAAAGTGATAGTGTACTCACATACATTAAATAAATAAGTAAACAAACAAACAAACCCACAAAGGAGCAAAGATCAGCTATAGGATACATCCGCCAAAGAAAATGTTAAATCAAAATAAATAAATAAATAAAAAACAAACTTCAAGCACAAAACATCCAGGAAATCTAGGACACAATGAAAAGACTAAATCTATGAGTAATAGGAATAGATAAAAGAGAAGGAAACACAGGCCAACGGCACAGAAAATATTTTCAATAAAATCATAAAAGACAATTTCCCTAGTCTAAGGGAGATGCCTATCAAGGAACAAGAAGCATAGAGAACACCAAAACAGACAAACAGATTGGACCAGAAAAGAAAGGCCCCTCAGCACATAGTAATCAAAACACTAAATGGACAGAAAAAAAGAGGATATTATAAGGTAACAAGGGAGTAGAACTAAATATCTATAAAGATTTACACTTGAGTCCACAATGGAGACCCTGAAGGCTACAATTACCTGGACAGATGTTCTACAAAATCTAAGAGTCCATAGCTCCCAACCCAGACTACAATAAGCCACAAAACATTCAATCTCAATAGAGGATAAAGAAAGATATGCCAAGATAAAGCCATCCTTAAGCAGTATATCTAGCAAATCCAGCCCTACAGAATGTGTTAGGAGGAAAATGTCAACATGAAGAGGTTAACCTCACCCAAGAAAACACAAGGAATAAGTAATTCCAGACCAGGAAAAAAAAATCACAAAAACAAAATAACAGGAATCAACATGGCTCAGTGGTAACTCTCAGTCTGGTTATTGGGTAATTCCAGACTAACTGAATGGATATGGGGGGGGGGGAGTATCCGTCCATCTGCTGCATCTAAGAAACACACCTTAACATAAAGGATAGACATTACCTCAGGCTAAAGGTATAGAAAAAACAGATCTCAAGAAAATAGACCTAGGGGCTGGTGAGATGGCTCAGTGGGTAAGAGCACCCAACTGCTCTTCTGAAGGTCCTGAGTTCAAATCCCAGCAACCACATGGTGGCTCATAACCATCCGTAACAAGATCTGATGTCTGAAGACAGCTACAGTGTACTTACTTATAATAAATAAATAAATCTTTAAAAAAAAAGAAAATAGACCTAAGAAACAAAGTTGTTTGTTTTATTATATTAATATCTGATAAATATTATTTTAATATAATATTTACATAATAGACATCAAAACAGAATTAATCATAAGACACAGGGAAGGACACTACATACTCATCCTAGGGAAAATTCACCAAGAGGACATTGCAATCCTTAACATATATGAACTAAACACAAAAAAGGGCACCCATGTTCATAAGAGAACCACCACTACAGTGCAATCCCCTTCAAAACTCCAACACTATTCTTCACAGATCTTAAAAGGACAATTCTCAGCTTGATATGGAAACACAAACATTGAAAACGATCCTGAGGGATAACAGACTGCTGGAGCTATCACCATGTCCAGTCTCAAATTGTACTACAGATTTATAGTAACAAAAACCAAATGGTATTGACACAGAAACAATCAATGGAACTGAACTGAAGACCCAGACATAAGTCCACACACCTATAGACACCTGATTTTTGATAAAGAAGTCAGAATACACACTGGGTGGAAAAAAGACAGCATCTTCAACAAATGATGCTGGTCAAACTGTACAACTGCATATAGAAGAATCCATAGATCCATACTTATTACCCTGTACAAAACTCAACTCCAAGGCCTCAGAATAGAACCAGGTACACGGCACATAGTAGAAAAGAAAAAGTGGAGTAACCATGGACTCACTGACACAGGGAAAAACATTCTGAACAGAACACCATTGGCCCAGGCACTGAGATCAACAATGAATAAAACTCATGAACCTGGGAGGCTTCAGCGCAGCTAAGGACATCACCATTCAGACAAAGTAGCAACCTACAGAACCAGAAAAGATATTTACCAACTACACATCCAACCGAGGGCTAATATCCTAAGTATGTAAAGAACTCAAAAATCTGCATATTATGAAGACAAACAGTCCAATTTTAAAATGAGGTAGAGATCTAAACAGATAATTCTCAAAAGAGGAAACTCAGATGCCTGAGATGCACTTAAAGAAATGTTCAACATCTGAGTCATGAGGGAAATGCAAATCAAAGGACTCTGAGATTCCATCCTTAAACCCGTCAGAGTGGCTAAGATCAATAACTAACACAAAAGACAGCTTATGCTGGCAAGGATGTGGAGTAAGGAGAACATGCCTCCATTGCTAGCGGGAGTGCAAGCTTGTACAACCACCGTGGACATCAGAAAGATGGGAATCAATCTACCTCAAGATTCAGCTCTACTTCTCTTAGGCACAAACGTAAAGGATGCTTTACCCTACTGCAGAGACACTGGCTCGACTATGTTCTTAGCTGCTCTATCCATAAGATCCAGAAATTGAAACCAACCTAGGACTGCAAACCTAGCTACTGCTGGAGAAGATATAGACCCTAGAGCAGAACCCACTACTGTCATTTTCATAGATCAATATGGCTGTGTCATAAGCAGTAACCCTTACCTCCACAGATCACTAGAGCTCTCCCCCGTCATTAAAGAAGCTTGTTTTTGCAGTGGACAGATTACAGAAATACACGACCGGTCAAAATATAGAGAATATGTGATAATGGGGTCCCCTGTGGAACATCTACAACGCAATCCCTCCCCTTAAGGCTCAAGGAACACCACAGAGGATGGGACAGAGATGTTTAAGAGCCAGACGACCAGGATACCTGAGGCTATGTAGTGTCTTGAAAACAAGGCAAGGATTCTGCACACATGAAATCTCAACAATACGGCTTCCTAAACAAGATCTGCACAATGACAGACCAGTCAATATGCCAATGCAGACTGGGGAGATTTCATAAGGCCTCACGCCCAGATGAGGAGCTACAAGCAATGGCTTCTGGGACAGGAAGAATCAACATTCTTCAGGTATAAGCCACCCAATAAATTATCTAATTCCAATCCATCATCCCATGAGAACACCACAAAATGGACTCAGTAGATTTGGGGGGCTTTTTGGTATGTGTAATTATAGAAGATGTCATTTGAGATGGAGCGGGAGACATGATAGAAGATGGAGTTGGGAGAGAAGGAGGGGAAAGTTATGTGAATACAGTATTTGTGTGTTTTCTAAAAGTGCTTTAAGTTGAAAAAAAGAAATCAAATGATAGCAAATGCTGGAAAGGATGTGGAAAAGGGGGAATCCTTATTCACTGTTGGCAGGAGTGTAGACTTGTGTAGCCACTATGGAAAGCAGTGTGGAAGTTTCTCAAAAGCTAAAAATAGAGCTCTCATATGACTCAGCTATACCACTCCTGAGAATGCCTAAAGGATCCCACTTCCGACTGTAGAGACGCTCGCACATCTTGATCATTGCTGCTCTGCTCAAAATAGCTGTGAAATGGAATCAAGCTGGATGTCACCAACTGGTGAGGGGATAATGAGTGTGTGGAACATGATACCAATTATGAAATTTGCAGGAAAATGGACGGAACTGAAAAACATCACCCTGACTGAGGTCACAGGGTGCGGAGAGACAAACTTGATGTTTTCATTCACATGCAGGCCCTAGAGTTCACATTTTAGATTTGTATGTTTACCTTGACGTGCGTGACCTTAGAGGCCAGGAAGGTAGAAAGGGACCACTGTTGGGGGCTAGGGAAGGAGGCCTCAGGAGAGAGGGGACAGCAGAACACATGTGGTACATGGTACAGGGAAGGGAATAACGAGACCAGAAATAATGAATTTGGTATAGTAGACATGGGAGTCTGGGAACGAAGAGAGATTGGGAGAGTTAGCCAAAAGAAAGATGTGTGAGAAACTCACACAGAAACCTATTCTGAAAACTAACTTAAAAGTACAATTTAAAGCCAATTATGGTAAGTTTGCAGCCAGCGTGTTCTACGTAGCAAGTTCCAGAACAACCACAGTTATATAGTGAGATCCTGTCTGGTACACAAACCAAAATTGCAACTAAAAGGAAAACAAAGTTTAAATGAAAGTATTCAGCATGGGTAGATAATGCTTTTCCCAAAAGCCCTAAGTTACCAGTGCCAGGTGATAACAGTTCCCTATAGAGGATGGGTTATGGCGGCCCAAGAGCTCCCCAAAACCATACAGGTCATTGCCAACACTCGTTTGTTCATAAGAACTTGATGGTGAGACTGTACTGCCGAAGGCACCACATATCTTGGATACAAGACACAGACAAATCACACTGGAAATGAGATGGGAGCTTTAGCCATGATAGCTAGCTTTCATAATGCCAGAAGGTTCTATGTAGGCTGCTGTCAGAGAAAAGTCATCTCCGGTCTTACCCAGCTGTGAAGCCTGTGTATTAAAATACTGGCCTGCCAGGCAAGATGCGCTCACCTATACAATAACAGCAAGACAGGTATGGAGTAACTAACCACATTGTAATTGAATCATAGGCCCATGGGAGGGAACGCATACCTCGTGCTGCGATAATAATTTTCAACTTGGCAGAATCTAGCACCATCTGGGAAATGGACCTTTGGACATGCCTATGGGGGATTATTTCTGTTACAGTAATTGATGTAGGAAGACTCATTTTAACTGTGAGTGGGAACCCTGTTTGGTGTGTAGATTCTGGACCATATAAATGTGAGAAACAGTGCGTCACACAACATGCATTCATTGCTCTTTTCTCCTTATTTTAGATGTAATCTGAACAGCTGTGCAAACCCCTTGTCCCTTTGACTTTCCTGCTGTGATAGACTATGCCATGAACTGGGAGCTAAAATCAAGTCTTCCTGCCTCAGTTGCTTTCTGTATTAGCCACTTTCCTGTGGCTGTGAAGCCCGATGACAAAGACAACTTGTAAAACAAAACATGCCATTGGGCGTATGGTTCCAGAAAGTTAGCCTCTACGATGGTTGAGCAAAGTCATGGTTGCGGGAACAGCTCAGAGATCACATCTCAAACCACAAACAGGAAGTTCAGGAAGCTAACTCAAAATGGCAAGTGTCGTTTGAAGCCTCAAAGCCCAGTCCCCAGTAACATACTTCCTGATCCTCCCCAGAAACCTACCAGCCACCAACTGGGGACCAAGTATTCAAATGTCACCAAGTATACAGATGACATCTCATTCAAACCACCACACTTTTGTCAGAGTATTTTATCACGCAATATATTATAAACCTGGTCAGAATGCACAGACGTCATAAGCCCTAATGAAAATCCTCTTTGTGTGGTTTAACTAACTGAACATGGTATCAAAACTGTCTGCTAAATATTTGTGTTTGCGTTTCTGTTCTCAGCATTGCTCAGTTCGCTCTGTTTGCAGTGTGTGAGTTAACAAAGACTCATACAGAAAGGCTTCAGCATGTGTAGATAAGCATCCCATTTTATGCTATTGGTGGGGTTGACACATTCCTGAGCACAAGTCTGATGTGAGGACACCTATCAACTTTCTCCAACTCTGTCAACTCAGAATGGACTCGATCAGAACATCAGTCCAAATCTCCCCCTTAACACCTGGGCTTTTCCTCTTTAGCCACCAGCCAAGGTCAGGACCTTGAATTGTTCAAAGACATAAAAATTACAAGTTGACTGTTCTACCCTCTTCTCTGGCTATGTTTTGCTAATACCTTGAATATATTCCCTGTAGCTACAGTAACAAGGATGACAGAGCTATCCTTTAGGAGAAGCAGCTGGGCATTGCCTGAGGACATTAAAAGGCAACTATTTGAGATTCCTAGAGAAGTGGGGAAAAAGAACACTAGACTAACACAAAGACTACAATGCTAACTTACTAACAAAGCAGATTTTCCCTGACGTTTTAACAGCTGAATTCTATAATCAGCTCTTTATCTCTGTATAGGAAACTGATAAATAGGAATTAAACTCTATCTAAGTGTCTCAGATAGCCTTGCTAGAACACCAGGCTTACCACCCATTGGGCAGGGTCCTGAAAAACACTTTCAGCTCAGCCTCTCTGTCTCCATCCTTCTCCTAGACAGTCTTTCTTTAGATATGCTAATACCATCTTAGGTGCCATCAAGTGCCACTCTGACTGCTTTCAACCTGAAAGGAACAGACACTGCTGAGATGTGTTCTGCAGGAAATGGAGCTCATCTATTGTGTGACTTTATGAAGCCAACTCTCGGTTCTGCTGGTGGCACCGACATCACATCATGCACACCCACTCAACCCTGCCTGACACCTTCCCTTCACTTTCTCTTTCATAACCCTTCACTTGAATCTCATTCTCCAAATCCAGTGACCTCTTTACAGCTCTCATGCCTCTGGATTATCACTGTAAGTGACACTTTCTCCATCGCTGGCTCTAAGGGACCTAAGAACTGTTGGTTCTGCTCACTAACTTTAAATCCCTCTGTTTTGGTTCTGAGTCACTATTCCAGTCATCAGACACATCTGGATCCAGATACAAGCTCTATTGCTGACTAGCTATGTGCCTGTGGGGAAGTTACTTGATTTTTGCTAGGTCTTAGATGCAGCTTTCTTCATATTGTATTCCATTTCTGTAACATCTCATGAAGAGAAAATATAAGCTCTATACAACAGATTAAAAGAATCTTGCCAGAAAATAAGGTTCTCAAATACATTGAACGATTCTACTCAAGTTAAAGAAAAAATGTATTTTGGTAAAAAGGTGTTAAGAATTGGTACCCGACCAAGTTAGGAGACAGAAATAGCACACCTGGCAGCTTTGAGTGCCACATCTGCTCATGAATGAGACCCCAGAACCACTGCCAGTGCCAGAAGCACAGAGAAAGAGTGGGAGCTTGGCACAGCGAGGAAGAATGAAGGTCTGAGGACATGGCTCAGCAAGCAAGGTTCTTGCCATGCAAGCGAGAAGTCCCAAGTTCAGATCTGCAGACCACAACGCCAAGCGTGAACGCCTGCGGCTGCAGCCTTAGTATTCCTACCGTCAGACAAACCAGGCAGTCTGCAGATAACAGAGACTCTGACCCAAACAAGGTAGAAAGTGGAAGACAGACACAGGGACTCACACGCACCCTCACTCACACACCAACACACACATACGTACAGACATAAACATTGTGTACATTGTGTATTCGCAGAGACGCCACACATCCACAACCACACATCCACACAGATGTACACACACAGAAAGACAGTACATACACATACCCTCACTCACATACAAGCGCACACTATGCACATATGCATTACACATACATATGGACACTGCAAACACATATATACACACATGTACACATATGTAAACACAGACACTATATATACACCATCACTCACACACAAACACACACAAACAAATGTACAGATATTACATACATGTATGTACACACAGATACGAGAGAGAGAGAGAGAGAGAGAGAGAGAGAGAGAGAGAGAGAGAAATCATAAAGAGCTACCAACATCAGTATAGCTGATTTGGCAGTCCTTTCCTAAATTTAGATTATTTAAAATCAGTCCCTGGTCTCTTAGAGAAGAAAAGAGAAAACGTTGTGAAGCCAATCTGAGGTATCTGAGCGCAATCTAATTCCTTTTTTTTTTTTTTTTTTTTTTAAAGGGGATTGCACATAAGCGGAGCCCCAGATCAAGAGGCAGCAGCAATCCCTGTATCTGTGGGACTGCAGCAATGGAGCTGGCCATTTACCCAGAGGGACATAACAACACAAGACGGAAAACCATACGTGAGGCAGCCAGCCTTTACAAGTGCTCCTTAATGACTTCCATCAGCTTCTAGAGCAGGGCCATCAGCAGACGTCAGGACTCTGGGGCCTTCTCCTGTTACATTACACTTTATCAATAACTAGAGTGAAGAAAGGGATGTTTACTACAGGCGCAATGATGTGAACACAGGAGGAGTAATATACACATGAAAACAGACAGAACCAATGCACACCCAATAAGAGAGCCAAGACTAAAATCACAATGACTTAGAAAAATGAACCCACTCTCCTCAAATAAAAGGTTAACAGGAAGATGTCCCTAAGGGATCATCAGTGCTCATCTCCAAAGCCACACACACATGCAGCTTTGAGAAGGGCAGGCCATGGATCAATTGCCACGGTTTTTAAAGCTTACTTAGTGGCTTTAGCAGACAGCAAGCTCAGCTTGAGGGGGCAGCAGCTAGCTTGGTGTGATGAGGTATAGGAAGGGCTAGGGCAGAGCAGCACCTCAAAGATGAGAGGTGGTGTCTTGCTCCACACTGGCCAGCCCACAACTCAGGGGTTTCTCACCTCCCCCCAGCACATGTGTTCAGAACAAAACAACCCAGATGGGTAGGTACATGGGTGCTGTCCTGTAAGCGGAAGGACAGAAGGCCATGGCAGGTCAGAAACAGGGCAAAACGGCAGTCTCAGTGGAGAATGATGGACATCTCTACTCAGCCGCTCAACGCACACCAAGTTCAAACCTGTTTTGGAAAACCCGCTTCCCTCGAGAATAGCCAGGGATTCAGAGAAAGAATGGCCCATATGCAAGAAATTCTTAGTATATTTAAATGTGCATATCCAAAGAGTTGAGGCAGCCATAATTTGGCTGAAAAATTAGACTGTTGTATAAGATATAGTAGGAAGAGACATAGCAATACGTTTTCGTGAGTTGAAGGCATTTGCCCCATAAGCCTGACACAAAGTTGTCCTCTGATCTCCACAAGTGAGTCACGGCTCATATGCACGTGAACACACTCGGGTACCCACCCACAAACACACTCGACTTCATAAGGTACAAGTAAGAACAGAGGAAGGAATGTAGCAAGTTCATCTCCTTGTAAGGAAGACATTATGAGAATCAAGGTTCATTAATGAGGAACAATCTGTCTGACTAGATGCAAGCCTCCCAGGAGTCAGCTCTACCTGCAGAGGGAAGTAAGAAAGGCAGTGACTGGGGCCATCTTAACTCCTCCGCATCCCACAGTAAGAACCGGTCTTCTGCAGGAGGTAGACTGCCATTAAACTCATCTGACAGGTACACCTTAGTTCTCATACTTCCTACTCTGAAGCCACACTTTACAGTGAGAAGCAAGAACATCCTGTTTGGCCTCATCAGCAGAGGAACAACAAAATCAATATTCGTTCTCCATGTACCTTGAATTTATAAGGAAAAAGCAAGGATTTTCTATCCTTTAATTTATAAATTCAACTAAGACATTCAAATATTCTCAATTAAAAGCAAATAAAGATGTGTTACATATTGTATCTCTCCTTGTAAACCATATCCTCCGAAATAACAGGAAAAAAAAAAAAGTTTGATTGAAGATCACTTGGAAAATGTGTCTTAAGCACTCCAAAACCCTCCAAATCTAAGATTATATGGAAATGGACTTCAGAATGTTTCTAAAAAGAAATGATTCGGCAGTCGGATTAAGTTAAATGCCATGAAGTAATCAAATTGTGGAATGCTGATTAAATGGCTACTTAAGTTTAATCTATTTAAAACTCTCAGGATAAATACAAAGGGCCTAGGACTAGACTAGTCCTGGCTTGGCTCAAACGCTATAACTGGGTGTCGAAGGAGTTTGCTCTTCAAACTGTTCCTTTTAACTTCTTAGAAGCCATTCTTCATACTTTGGTTCCTACTCAGTCTGAATACCATAAATAACTGGGAATCGCTAGGACCTCGGGCTCTTTCTGTTCAACAGCAGCCAGAAAGAACAGGCAAGAAAGTGAAAGGGGCATGTCTGTGCCCATCCCCACTGCTGAAAAGGCTACCCTGCCTGTGCTCATTCGCTCTGGCGGCTCTACCACCTTAAAGCAAGTATATAAAAGAAAGGCAAAGAAAGCCAGCCCCAGGCTCCCGTGGGAAGGAAGGTTCCCTTTTGTGACTACAGCTAGGCTCCCCCGGGATTTCCTCCCGTCGTCCCGGCAGCGCCCGGCCGCAGGCGGGCGACAGCAGGCCGACGCGGCTCCACTTACAGTGACACCATCCCAGGTGACAGCACCAGTGCAGCTTGAAGCACTTGCCGTGGCTGTGCGTGGCACAGATGGACAGCCCGTCGCACGGCTGGAAGTCGGGTCTGCGGGCGGCGCAGCTCCGCGCCAGGGCCTGAGCCTCGTCCACTTTCTCGCTCTTCCAGCCGCGCTCGGGCGCCGTGGCCGCACTCATCTCTCCGGTTGAAGAGCGGGGCCCGGAGCCCGGGACAGAGCAGAGGCGCGGGCTGGGCAGGGCGAGGGTGGGTAGCGGGCTGGAGGCGCGGCGAGCACCCGCTGCCGAGGAGCCGCCCGGGGAGGGAGCAGCGACCCGGCCAGGCCTGCTGCCTCCCCGCGCCCTGGTCCCTTCTGCGCCCTGCTCCCTCCTCCCTTCTTTCTCCTCTCCTCTCCTCTCCTCTCTCCTCTTTGCTCCCTCCTCCCGTCTCTCTCTTTCGTCCTCCCTGCTCCCTCCTCCCCACTCAGGCCGCCACGCCTGCACGCGCACGCGCACACTTAGACCGCCGCGCCCCTCTGCGAGCCCATCCCCTCGCGGTGGCGCTGCGCGCGTCGCCTCTGCCCCCCGCCAGCCGGTCCCACATGCCCCTAAGACGGTCAGCACAGATCCCGCGTGCCCTCGGGTTGGGAGGGCGTAGCTCCGGCTACAGCCTGGCCTTCTCCCGAAGCCTTTAGGCACAGGGTCTAGCCTGGCCCTCGGCACTCCCTCCCCGTCGCTCCGTGGCGTCCTGCTGGGCACACACTCCCCCCATGGCTGTCCTGGAGCCGCTGGATGGTAGCGGGCGGAGACCTCGCGGGTTCTTCCCTGTGCCAGCCACCCGGAACTAGTCCTGGGTGCAGGGCGCTGGGCAGTCAGGGTGGGAGGATCTGTTAGGTTTCTGTCTTGATACGTGTGGGGTATGGGGATGCACTGAGTGGCTTGCAGTGTCTGTGTGGCCATAGACATTACACGCCAGTCGTATAGTAGTGTGTGTGTGTGTGTGTGTGTTGTGAGTGTGGACGCCCTAGCGTGATTAACTGCATCAGTTGAACTGTGTGTGTGGCGGTATGGTGGGCTGGAATGGTGTAGTGAGTTTATGCATGGATTATATGTGTGTAGTTGACACGGTCAGACGTGGGTACACAGACTGACGTGTGGCCCAGCCTAGCCAATGGGTGTGGCTACCTAGGCTGCAGCTCCCTCTCCCACCTCCCCCAGTCTGCTTGGTAGTCCTCCCTGCTGGCCACAACTTGCTTCAAATAGGTTTTCCATCCCTAATTGAACCAGAGAAGAGAAAACGAATAAGGGAGCGGAGCAGTGCAGGAAATTGGCTTCCCCTACTACGCGGGCCAGTGCCCAGTCTAAAACACCGAAAGGAGGGAACGCCCTCCCTCTGCTTCCTTGCCAAATGCTACACCGGTCCCAGGAAGATCCCTGTAATCCAGAGAGTCCACAACAGAACCTCCCAGCACAAATCCTGGGCTGGAACGTGTCTTCCCCAGACTTTAGTCCCTTCCTGTTAGGCAATGAGCTCTATCCTGGTTTTAAACGAAATTCATCCTCAAGCTCTCAAAACTCTTTGCTGCCATAAGCACTCTTTCATAATTTTCCCTTTTATTTAACCTTGGCTTAGGAAGGGAAATCTAATTTGCATATGTCTGACTGTGAAATCTTCATGTGTCAGGGATTGAGGTAAACTCAGATGGCAAAGGCTGATTTCAACAACTGTCCCTTCTAAGTGACAAATTCTGGCTCCCCATTAACCTAACATTGAACTGAGGTAAACACAAGGTACCATGCTTCACCTATCTCCCAGGTGCCCACCCACTTAAGTCCCAAAGCAGTTCACTGCTGGCTCAGCGTCCCTGCAGCCCTGCTGTTAGTATGTCCACTTCAGAATAACTTCAGCAAATGAAAACCAAAGGAACCCACACCACAGAATTGCGATTTATCAAACCATTTTTTCTACATTTTATTATTTTGTGTGTATGGGTGTTTCACTTGCATGTATTTTTTGTGCACCACCTGTAAGCAGCGCTCCCCAGGGTTGAAGAGTGCATCAGATTCTGTGGGACTAGAGTTACATACAGCTGGTTGTTAGCCATCATTCAAGTGCTGGGAATTGAACTGGGGTCCTCTGGAAGAGCAGCCAGTGCTCTTAACCACTGAGCCATTGCTCTAGCCCAACCGACCAATTTTTTTAAATTAATTTATTTTTATTTTATGTGCATTGGTGTCTTGCCTACATGTATGTTTGTAAGAGTGTCAGATCTTATAGTTACAGACAGTTGTGAGCTGTCACATCCATGCTGGGAATTGAACCCAGGTCTTAACAGCTGACTCACTCTCCATAAACATCTGTTCTAATCTATCTTTCTCCTCCAATCTAGAAACTCCCTCTACTGCCAGCCATATCATATATACAAGTAACCCAGCTTGCTTTTGGTATAGATGATCGCACTAATTAGGAAGCATACTGATGCAGGGTTTTTTCCAGTGTAATGGGATTGTTCATAGCCAAGCTGTACATGATCCAAAGACCTAAGATACCAGATACTCAATAATCAAAGATCATTCTTGACAGTGGCCGTGACTTGCTACTTGGTTTAACGCTATGGTTAGAACCTTTAGGTTCAAATGTGAATGGCTGGATATTTAGTTTCTGTCACCCTGTGCCTATTTGTCTATTATTAATGTAAGCTATCTTTGCACAGCAACCCTCTAGACACTTACAAACCACGTCTCTACGAAACAGTTTTTGGTTACCTAACTAAACCAAGCAACCATGCATCGCGGTTATAAATAAGCTCTCAGCAATCTGTCTTCTAGTTGTATCAAAGCAATCACGGATGTGGCAGGGGGCAACAGTTTCCAAATGCAGTGCGGCTGAACTGGGAGGTGCCTTCAAGGAAGCAAGGAGTCTGTGCAGCAAGGCCATTAGCACAGCCGGCTCGTCACCTGCTCCAGTGTCTAAAGAACAGCCTCTTTTGACTCAGACAGTGCCACTTGCCCCTGTACTTCGTTCACCGCGCATGCTCAGCATCGGTCCCTTCCCTGGTTGGCTTTCTCCTGCTATAATAAAACACTGGCCAGAAGAAACTTGGGGTAGAAAGGGTTTACTATATCTTAAGCTTCCATGTTATAGACCCTCACAGAAGGAAGTTATGACAGGAACTGAAACATCACCCAGGAGGAACGCTTCCCACTGGCTCGCTCAGTCTGGTTTCATCTACTACCCAGAACCATTTCCCCAGAGGAGCCCTGTCCACTTCATTCATTAAGCAAGAAAATACTCCCACAGACCGCACACAGTCAATCTGAGGGAGGCATTTTCTCAGTTGAGGGTCCCTCTTCCTGAAGGATGGATGACCTGAGCTTGGGTCAAATTGACATATACTGACCAGCACAAGCCTTTCTCTTACAGCATCTCAAAGGTACCAACCACAGACCATTTTCCTCCCAGTCTCCCTCTATGGTGCTGTGAAGAGATGGCTCTCTAACAACTGCTCAAAAGGAACCTCCTCTCAAGGCTCTGAGGCCCCGCTGTCCTCTTTTATTTGCTTTATTTCTGAACCACAGTGTGCCATTTCCTTCTTCCTGACTTTGTACCTCCCTACTCTATCCCTTTGCCTTGATTGCTTGACTCTGGTTGCATCTATTTCAAGCTCATTGCCGCCTGAAGATCTTTATCTAGTTCACTATCTGTTGTCATCATCATCATCATCATTGTTGCCATCAGCGTCAGCATCATCACCAATCATCATCGTCACCATCAGGACTGGAGGTTGAATTTAAGGTCTCAGTTATGCTCGGCAGTGCTCACCATTTAGTTCTCCCCCCAGCCCTGCTTGCACCTTCTGTTTTGAGACAGGTGATCACTAAAGGCCAAGGCAGTCCTCGGGCTTATAGATCCTCTTGCTTCAGCCTCCTGAGTAGCTGGGAGTACAGGCCTGTGCTGCTATGCTCAGCTTCCTCAGCAATGGTAAGAACTTCCTGTCCCTATATGTGCTACCTCAAGCAGCTGAGCAGCTACTATTTATTCCCAGCACCTGGCTGTGTATTGTACTGGAAGCTTCAGAGGAACTTGACAAATACTGTCAGATGGACACATCAAAATGTTCACAACTATGTTGAAGTGGTAGCTCAGTGGTAGATGTGGGGAGAGCTGGATTTGACCTCCAAAACAGGCACACAGTCTCCCCCACCTCTCTCTCTCTCTCTCTCTCTCTCTCTCTCACACACACACACACACACACACACACACAGAGAGAGAGAGAGAGAGAGAGA
>NC_034601.1:17099570-17112107 GCF_900095145.1 Mus pahari
AGAGAGAGAGAGAGAGAGAGAGAGAGAGAGAGAGAGAGAGAGATGTTTGAGTATTTGGAAGTGTATGGAAAGACAAAACATCTGATTTTTAAATCTCAAATCCCCAGGACAAGCAGATCCTTTGAAGCCCGTTGAGATCTTGAGGTATCTTGTCCCGAATGACTCGACATTGTATAAAACAGTCGTTTTGCAGCCTGTCCCTTGCCCTGAGAGGCTTCATTGTACAAGCAAATTTTCACTCCATTTTGAGGAAGGAGGATGACTCTACACCTGAGTAAACACATGTATTTGTCAGGGTGAATTGGGACTGTGGGGCCACATGGGCTGTGGGGACTTGGATGGGAATGGCCCCATAGGCTTGTATATTTGAGTGTTTGATTCCCAGTTAGTGGACTATTTAGGAAGGATTAGAAGGTGTGGCCTTGTTGGAGTGAGTGTTGGAGAAGATGCTTCACTGGGGGACGGGTTTTTTGGTTTTGTGGGTGTTATGTATTGTGTTGTTTTGTTTTGTCTTTTTTTTTTTTTTTTTTTTTTTTTTTTAGGACTTGTTTTGTCTTTTAAGGCTTCAAAACCTTCCCCACCAGAACCAGTCTCGAACTCTCAACTTCAGACCAGATGGAGCTTTCATACTGCTCCAGCACCATGCCTGCCTGCCACCATGCTTCCCTTCATAATGATTATGTGTTGCGTGTAGTTATGAAAAACACACTACTGCCTTACCCAGAATCCTTTCTCTACTTGGTCCAGAGTTGCCTATCTGGGGTGAGAGGATGTTCATCTCCCCAGGAAAAGTCACACAACATCCTAACAGTTTGCTGGAGAAAATTTGAAGGGGCAACATAAAACAAGCCTAGGATACAGAGGTAATTGCTTGTAAGGGTTTAAACAAAGCACAACAGAATTGAGTAGAAGTGTAGGTCTGCCCAGAGCTATCAAAAACACATTTCCCAGCAAGAGTGCATTGGCTGGACACAGGCCAGGGAGAAGGCAGGGCACATTGGGCAGCAAGCAAGGCCTGGGCCAGCTCTGCCATCTCCTCGAAAGAAATATGGATCAAATGGGGCAACTTCAAAAGAGAGGTGGGAGCTTTTCCAAGATGAGGTTACAAAGAATGAGGCTTATGTTGGCCTCCTGTCAACTGCCCTCTTGGACACAGCCTGGCAGAAACAAAGTATCCTGAAGACAGCTCGCCCTTCCTTTTGGCTGAAACAATGGTTCCCTCAAGAAATCCAATTTCCCCAGGAACTCCCCGCTGAGAAATAGAAAACACTGAAGCCCAAAGCCAGCAGAACCAACTTCACAGTTCTGACGACTTTTCAGGAGAGACTGGAGCTGAGACACTGATGGACGCATGATGAGACAGGGGGACACTATGACTAAGACTGTCTCCCTCTGGATTTCTATTTAAACCCAAATCTCATGCCAAGACCTCGAAGTTGGACTTGGAGAATCACTGGGCCTCTTGCTCCTCCTTGCTGAGGAGTGCATTTTTCATATCCCATTTTGTCTCTACTCAGAAACTAGGTCTGGACCATTTGCTATCTATCCTGGGTGTAAGGTACTCTGCTTCCACAGCTGATCTACCTGTCTGAGTTGGTCTGGGACTGGAGGCTGCAGCCTCTGGTTTAGCACCTCATGGTGTGAACAGCAGGAGGTTAGGTAAAGCTTCATCAGGGAATTGCGCTTCTCTAAATTGAAGTGTAGGGGAGAAAAGGGGAAGGGGACTTATCTTTGCCCTTTGTTCTCAGTACTTGTAAGACTCGAAGAGCACATATTCACATGGTCAAAAAAGCTCACTTCGAGTCTGCACATAAATTCAGTCATAAATTGAATAAGAGGTTATAACAGAGAAGACCTACATGCATACACACTAGGAGCAATTATCTGGCTTAACTGTCACCATTTGTTGCTAGCTTGCAGGGTCATAGAAAGTTTAAGACTATAACTAAGATGTCCTTGAAGTTTTGTATAGACAAACCCAGTCAATATCTTATCTCTTTTTTTTTTTTTTTTTTTTCCTGTGGGGTTCTGTGGTGTATATCTTCTTTATGACCATCGGTTAATGGTTTCTGTAACCCCTTGGAATGTGCCCTAAGTTTTAGAAGTCCGCTGTTATCTCAGAAGCTATTAAGCAGTCCTGTTACAAAAGGAACCTCTGCTGCCATTTCGAACAATGGTAACCCTTGCATGCTGGATGTTTCTGCAGAATAAACGCTCTTTGTCTTTGCATACTATCTGAGTCTGGGGTCTTCCTTCGGTGATTTTTGGATCTTTACACTATGCATTCCCAACACTGAATCCCAATGGGTCCCAATGTTCTTTCCAGTTTAGCTGGCTTATATAAAACAGATGGCCAAGCCTAACCTGTCAGATCTACCAGGCTTCAGACTCTGACCCTAGTAATTCTGAGACCCTTATGATTGACCCTATGGCTGGAAAGGACCAAGGTCTGGCAATAAATATTGAAGCTTACATATTTGACCACTTGAATCCTCAGAGCAAAACACAGTCCTGGTAGCCTTATGAAGGAAGCCCTCTCACCAAGAAGGCTGTCCCTAGAATTTTACCCTACAGAACCCTGGGAAATAAATGTATGTTGTGTTAACCATGTAAGTTGTGAAGAAGCTTGTCGCATCTCAATAATTGACTAATGGATAACAGTTAGGGTCAAATATGCATTGTATGTGCTAATATTTTGGAGAGCCCCAGAACACCTTAAAAGGAGCAAGGCCAACATGAGGAAATTGCTAGTCCAAGGAGCCTGAACAGGTGGGAGAAGTGGTAATCCTGAGGAGATGAAATTAGTAAGACTAGAGGTGATTTGGTTCGAATCAGAAGTGTTAAACAAACAAGGGCAGTCAAAGGAGCACCAGGCCTCAAGACATTTATAAGCACCCGGTCTGTGGTCCAGGAAACATCATGAAAGAAGGAGCAAAATGAGTGTAAAAGCCAAACGATGTGAGGGAATGCTTGAGGGAATGCTACTGAGTGCTCTGTTCTGGACATGAAGTGGCTTTTGCAACCACAAACCTACAAGAAACAACTGTGGCTGGTCAGGACTGAGTTCGTCATCATTCCATCTGAGTGAAAAGAGAAATAAAAGGAGGACAAAGGTGCTCCTGCCGGGGGTGGAGGTTCTTATTACAGACTTAAGGGAGAAAACAGGCAGAGGCAGACTCAGAGGCAGACATCTTCCAGAGTCCAGAGAGAACATGACCTGCTAGCTGAGCCAAGCCACGCGAGGAGAGGGGCCAGAGAAGGGGAAGAGCCAGAAGACCAAGAGGCCAAGAGGTCTAAGGGATCAAAAAACCGGGCCAGCATAACCCAAATGACTGGGTTATATAGGGAAGAACAGCTGGAAGGGAGGGGGGGGGATGCCGGGAGTCTGCTTTGATATGTTAATGGACACCTTAGCTAGTTGTTTGTTCTGGCTTGAGATCAAACACCACCCATTCTATCACAGCCGTCCCCTCCCTGCCCCACCCCATCCCCAACCCCCCAGCCCCTCCCACCCCATCACGAGGCCCCACCCCCTCCCTGGGGAGCTATTGGTAGTTAGTGCTACTGGGAGTGGGGAATTATTTTCTTTTGTGACGTAGACTAGTGGTAAATTAACCACGCTTCAGTAAATAACCCCCACACATTCCGCGCCCACCATAAGCCCTGTTTATGTAAACAATTCAAATTCAACTCAGTGGGCCAGGAAAGTTAAGTGGTGCACTTGAGAAGAAGAAGAGGGTTTTGTTATGTCTCAGAAACCAGGAGCAAATGGCAGAGGTGCCTATTAACATATCAAAGGGCTGGCCAGTTCTCCCAGCATCCCTCAGTCCGTGTGGCTCCTCCCAGATCTCTCTGCATCCCTCAGTACCTGGGACTCCTCTCAGCTCTCTTCACCCTCATCCTCTTCTTCACGTAGCTGGGTTTCTGCTTCCTTTTCTCCAGCCTGATTCCTGTATAACTCAACCATTTTGTTTTTGTTGGCCCTTGGTCTCTTGGCTTGGGCTGTGTTGTGGTGTTGAAAACCCGGAGCAACCAGTGAAATGTTGCAAAGGGAAAAAGTTACTTTACAGCCAAACTTGCGATTTCCTCTGACCAAGGAGAAAGAAGCAACCAGGACTAAAGGCAGGGGAACCTTTTTTTTTTTTTTTTTTTTAAATAGCAAGTGAACAGGTGATTACAAAAAGCGGAATTTTGCAGATGTTTTTATGATCTTGGGAAAAGTACATGTTGTGGGTTTATAGTCAGACAGTTCCTCAAACGTATCATGAAACCATGTAAACAGTTTATGATGTGTGCATCACAAGATTATAGAGGAAGAACAAGTCAAAAAAGCAAGTTGGCCTTTAGCTTGGAACATAAATAGAGAAAAACACCATAAGGAACAATATAAAAATAAATCAAATTCTAACATTATGTTTGACTAAGAAAATGAAGGAAAAAAAGTGGAGTCAGCTGGACCTTGATAGACTGCCTCTGTTGGTCAGCAGTTCCTCTCTTGCTCTCCCCCAACCCCTCTCCTTTGATGACCCTGTTTAGTCTGCCAGCTGTGTTGAGCCTGGAATCTCTCTCTCTCTCTCTGCTCACTTTCTCCCTTCCATCTACAATAAAAATCTTCTCCATACTTTAAGAGTCATGTCCTCCTCCTTTTATTTCACTTTTTCCTTCAGTTTATAGGGAAGATAAAAGAGAGTGATGAAGGTAAATGTGATCACAGTATGTTATGTACATATATAAAATTGTCAATGAATACATTTAAATTTTTAATTGGCTGAACCATTAGACAATTCAGGCATATCTTAAGTTTGAGTCCGAGATTGCAAATAAATCTGATGATGGGTAAATCACAAGAGTACAGAAGGAGGATGAAAATTAAACAAAGAAGTGAATGATGCTGGGGAGTAACAATGTTACAGGGCTGGTGGGGACTGGATTGAATCTTTGCAAGCATTGAAGCCAAGTGTGTGAAATGCCCTGCTGACCGCCAGGCTAACTCCTGATTCAGAGGAAGCCAGGGCACTTCTGACTGAGTTGCTTCCCCCCCCCCCCAGGAAATTAAAGAGGCAGAAGCTTAGAAGTAAGTCAGAACTGCATTCAAATCTTGTGTCTGTCACTTGCTAACTGTTGTCCCTAGCTAAGGTCACTATGCTCTCTCAAGCAGCATTTTTTAATCTATAAGATATTTGAAGTGCTGTTCCTGGCAAAAGATAGGCATTGGAAAGTGGTAGCAAATAATGGAATAACATGGGCAATGATCACCCATTGAAGGGCACTTCAGCATAGAGAATGTCCCGGCCAATTTGTGAAGAGCAGAGCTTCATTGGCTGTGTCAGCCTCATGTCCCTGCTTCATAACTTCCCCAGCTGTAGCTCCCCCCCCCCCAAATGTAAGCCAGAATAAAACATATTTGTTTCCTTGAGGGGAAGGGAAGAGGGGCTACCTTGGGGGCATTTCTTCGGGGATTCTCAGTTCTTTTTTCTCCAATTCTCCAAACTAGAAGATGCAGTCCAGATATCCATAAATGAGCTCAACCTGAGCTGTGGGTGGATTTCTGGTGCTCAGGTAAAAGCTAGCATTCCTTAGAAACTTGTGAAACTGATTCCTGGGAGGGTTGCTTGAGATCCTCGTACCCACAGGTCTCCAGGGAAACCAGGAATGTTAAGCACACAGGATTGTCTTTCCAATGGGAAAGAAGAAGAACCTGTTCTGTCTAGGAAGCTGAGAATTAGAAGTGGTTAACAGCCTGGTGGCGACCTGGGTTATCTGTTGGGCCTGGCCATAGCAAGCTCCCACAACCAGAACGAGAGGAGGCTATTAGCCCAAATGACCTCTACACTCTTAGGGTCTTAAGCTAGTACAGGTAGTATATCTCCAGAATCCATCTTCTTGGAAGAAATGGCACATACCCTAAATTGAGTTTCAAAGTAATTATGCTTCATTGTGCACCAGGGATTGTACTGCACCAGGAAACTTTTTTTTTTTTTCTTCTAAATTATACCAAAATTAACTACATTGGGAACAAACTTTCTGTTACTAGACTCCCCGAAGTCTGATCCAGGTTAACAGTTAATCCGTACCGGGTTTTCACTCATCTCTTTGTGGGTTTGCTTCCCTGTGTGACACCTACATCTACCAAAAGGATCCATTTCCCTGGGAGAAAGGGGGCCCCTATTAGCATACCGAAGGTCAGGCTAGCCTCCGGAGTCCTTCAGTGTCACAAGTACCTGGTGTACATTTCACTGTCCACCCAAGCTTCACAGCCCTCCTCACCTCCTCTTCTACCCTAACCCCCTACAGCTCCCAGGCTTCCGGTGCCAGCTACTCATTCATCTGAAAACCTTATTCGTCTTGTTATGTTCCGGGCTATGTTCCCTCTGTGCCCTGCTCCTGCTTCGCTCACTATGTTTTTTGGGGGGTTGGTCTGGTGCTAGTATGTTTTCAAATGCTAAAAACTGCACCCCCCCCCCCGACCTAGTTGAGTCTAGATGAACACATTCTCACCAAATGATGTTGTATAAACTTTGCTCACCAACCTTCTCTGACTGGATGAATAAATGTGGCTGGCAGCCAATTAACTGGGAAAACTAGAAGTGGGCGGGGCTTCGGTTACCAGTCTGGGGGAGAGAGAGAGAGAGAGAGAGAGAGAGAGAGAGAGAGAGAGAGAGAGAGAGAGCGCACAGAGAGGAGAAAGAAGATGGAGAGAGCTGTAGATCGACCTTAGACGCGATGGGTCAGGAGCACACGGCCAAGAGAGAAAAGTGCATCCTGAGGACAGACTGATGGAGCAGAAATAGCCCGGGTGAAACTCAAACAGGAAGTAACTTGGAGAGCATTGCTGGGAAAAAGCCAGTGTTAGCATTTTTTTTTCTAGGCTCCACCCAACAGTTACCTAGCAACAGCCAGGTACTAACCTGGCTCACAAGTAAAACACTTTGGGCTTTTCTCCACCTCTCCCCCTCCCCCGCTCTCCCTCCTCCGCCTCCCCCTCCCCTCACTCCCCCCCCCCACACACACTCTAGGTGTTACCAGCCAACCTTTTCCCTTCTTTCTCTCTCCTCTTTCTGTCTGTCTCCATCCCCTTTCTTTCTCTGTCTCTACTCCCTTCCCACACCCCCTTCCCATGTCCCAAATAAACTTCATTTTATACTAGACCTTTGTATAGCTGATGGGGGCGGGATATGCCTCAGTATAGGCCCGCTAAGGCACCCCCTTCTGCCACATCATGCCACTGCATTACAAAACATATAAGCCAGTCTAGCATAGAAAAATAGTTTAGGGGTAATCACGCAGTAATTGTGCTAGAACTATTTAAATAAATTGATAAGGCTATGTCAGTTATTGGGAGCTGGTGGGTTATAATAAGAATGGAATTATAAAATATAATACAATAATTTTTTTCTCTATTCTTTATCCCCAGCTATTCTCTCTTGCCTGGCCATGTCTAGTCTTCTGGCCATATTCCCTCTACTTCTCTCTCTCTCTCTCTCTCTCTCTCTCTTTCTCTCTCTCTCTCTCTCTCTCTCTCTCTCTCTCTCTCTCTGCTATGGGTATTTCCAGACAGATGGTGGTCTCCCTCTCATATCTACATAGACTGTATAATTCATTTGCGGTCAGGCTGAACTATAAAGTGAGACTTTGTCTCAAGATAAAACAACCGCAAAAATCAAGGAAATAAAATACAATAAGCTGAAGAATCAGTGGGGGCCACCGGCCCTCGGTTTTCTATACATGGAACTATGAACAAGGAAGCACCATGATTGAAATGCCTGGTGTGGTAGGTGTGCAAGTGTCACACTCATCAGAGAACAGGGGTCGGGGAGTCACAGGGCAGAAAAGAAATGAGATGCTGGGAGCCGAGGTGGCAGTTAAGAGCGCTTACTGCTCTATCAGCTCACAAACACCAGTTCACTTTAACTCTCCAAGGGACATTGTCTTGATCACTAACTGATAGAGGAGGGACCATTCCACTGTGAATGGTCCCTAAGCAGATGTGCCTGGCCTCTATAAAAATCTAGCTGCTATCCATGGACCCAGAGAAGTTAGGGACTGAGTAAGGGACTGGAGTGTGGGTATGGCTCTCCCTAGGAAGGGAAAATAGAATAGATAGGTATAGATTGACAGGGAAAGGGGGTGAGGGGCCCGAACAGGGGGATCAGATAGGGAGGGGGAGGGAAGAGGAGAACGAAGGAAGGAATATAGGGAGAATTAACTGAAATTAAGGGTCATGTAAGTGGTAGTATGGAAGCTTGAAACAGTAGAAGCTTCCCCAAATATATACATATTCGAAGGCAATTTCTAAGTCAAATTATCAAGTAATGGGGGAAACGGAGCCCCAAATGGATATTCCTTGTTACCAAATGAAGCTTCCAATACCAGGAATGAGTTACCTGTAATTGAATTGTTGGTCAAAGGGGTCCTGGCCTTTTTTATAAACACAACTCAGAGCTTGTAGGAGTGACCAACCAATGTCTGATCTGACTTAAGGCCCACTCCTTGAGATTGAACTCAGACAGACCTGACACTGCTTGGGTGTCCAAGATCCTGAGACCAGGTACCCCAGAGACCTAGGGGAAAACCAAATAATAATGCTCTCCTAAAGGAACGCAGTGATACGATGACTCCTAGTGACATGACATTCGCTGTCATCAGGGATAGCAAATGAGACTAAACATGGAGACCCACAGATGGACAAGATGTAGAGAGTGCGAGATCTCAGAACACCCAGCCCTAAATGGGATGTCTCCATGAAATATCTCCCCTCAGGGGTCAGGGAACCTCACAGAAGAGCAGCCGGAAAGAGTGTAAGAGCCAGAGGGAACAGAGGACAGCAAATAAACAAGGCCATCTATACACAGCAGGATCAGTGCACGTGCAGACTCTGGGGTAGCATGCACTGGGGTAGCATGCACAGGGCCTGCACGGGTTTGCACTGGTGGTGTCCCTGTGCTGAGAGAGGAAGTGGGCACATGCACCATCCCAAACCCAGGAGCTGTCCCAAATCTATAACCACTGAGAAGTGAGAATTTAGTTTCCTCCAAGGGAGTCTTACAGGGAAACAAAGCACTCCTAAGTGTAGTTTGCTGCATGCCCAGCAGTGGGGGGCCAACAGAAAGTGAACTCAACAGAATTGCTGGAGGCCCCTTGTTCCAATATCAGGTCAGGGCTTTTTTCCCCCCTACATTTATTTTATTTTGATTTTTTTTTTTACCCTACCCTTTGCATATATATGATGGCTTCCAGGTTTGTGTTTTTATGGGATCCCTGAGTATGTGAGTGTGTTTCCACATCGTTATCTGTTTCCTGTGCTGTGTCTTGGGCTCTTTTCTGTATTTTTGTTTTTGTTTTATCATATGTTTATTGTATTATTCCTTGAATGCTTATTTTTTTTCTAAGGAAGACAAAATGAGGGTGGATGGGATGGGAGAGGATATGGGAAGGACCTGGAAGGAATAGAGGAAAGGAAAACCATAATCAGAATATATCACATGAAAAAAATATATATTCAATAAAAAAACAAACAAACACACGCCTTGGAGACCAAATATACAAGCGATGCATGTTATGATCAGCTACCAGATTCCTTTATGCCTTTGTTTTCTTCTGTCTAACAAATAGGTCTCATATTTTATTAGGCTAAACATCAAACTGATTGACATAGAGGAGACTTTATTGTAACCTACAAACCTGTTGTAAGATCTGTACTTTTAGAAAAAACACAGGATGATGATATATAAAATATGTGCATGGAAGCATTGATATATGACACATAGTCATATTGTTATTAGATATTTAATATGGTAAATTATTAGAAATGTAATAACAACTGTGCACATCAACAGGTTCTGAAGGGAAATAAAATGTTTAATTCTGGGCTGGTGAGATAGCTCAGCAGGTAAGAGCACTGACTGCTCTTCCGAAGGTCCTGAGTTCAAATCCCAGCAACCACATGGTGGCTCACAACCACCTATAATGAGATCTGATGCCCTCTTCTGGAGCATCTGAAGACAGCTGCAGTGTACTTATGTATAATAATGAATAAATCTTTATTTTAAAAAAGTTTAATTCAAAAAGGGGAGGGGGAAGAAATGGCTGAATGAGGGACTGGGAACACTCCCGCAAAGCACTCCCCTACTGGGTCTGTTTCAGACTTCTGTCTTGAGTATTTATGACAGCAACAGAAAAAAAAAAAAATTAGAACAGCCTCCTGGTCCCCATGGGCATCCCACACATGTGCACACCCAGGAAATAAAATAAATATGTCTTAAAAGATACGATACTGCTATTTCAAACCCAGTAAGAGATAAACTATAGCCATGCAAAGCCAGAGCTTCTCCAGGATCCCTCTCTTTTACCCTTCCCCAAATATCAGGAATGAGAAGTCAGGAGTGAGGCTTAGCTCCCAACACCATGGCTATGATTCAGCCTTAGGCTCCTTATGGCGCTTTCTGGAAAGTGAGTCCAGACCTGCCCAACAGCAAAAGCACAGGGATAACGCTGGCTCCCTTGCTTGGCTTTCTTACTACCCATATCCTGGAGTGTGGTCAGTGGCTGCTTGTCGCTCCTGTCCGGAGCTGGACTGCTTTACCTGCGTAAAATCAGGGCCGGGCCAAGCCTTTTCTCCCACACTGACAGCTACTTCTCCCATTGAGCTGCCGACATGTGATTGTAATCCCCTGTTCCTTGTGGGAATTCAGGCTCACCAGCTGTTGTGACATTCAGGAAGGACAGGCTGCTGCTCCCTGCCCTCCCCCACCACCCAAGGGCCTCAAAATGTGTGTGATCCTGCCTGGAAGCTCAAAATGTGAAGAGCTTTGAAGTGATTTGAAAGAGCGAGCTGTGTGGGTGGAGAGGCCTGGTGAGGTGATGGTGCCCTTTTTAACACTAGGGAAAGTGGAAAGACAGAAAAGCATGGGGTTGTTTGCCCAAGGTCACGTAACATGTATTCCCACTCTTTCATCAAATGTCTAGAAAACAAAGTCTAAGAATAGTAGATTCGCCCCGTCAGAGTGACAGTGGCCTTAGCTTGTTTGCCACCTAAACACATGCTATGGGGAAACTGGATGTCCGAGTTCACTTTCCATTGATGTGATAAAACACCATGACCAGAAGCAACAGGAAGAGAAAAGAATTTGTCAGGGTGGTTCTGATGCTAAGGTTCCCAAATTGGTTCTTGACCTGTCAGCAAAGAAGTCATTGGGCCACTTGCTGGGCAGAAGGGATAGGAGGGACTTCTGAGTCCCTGGAGGCAAGCACACTGATGACACAAGAGAGGAGAGTCTGCCATGCTTCAGAGAGAGAAAAGCCAAAACAGCTGAAACAGCCATGTGAGATCTTGGGTGGGCTGGCGGTCAGGGATGATTAGCAGGGACTAGGTGTAATTGAGCAACTGAAGTTTAGGGCAGGTGGAGAGGTGCAGAGATAAGAATATTGATAAGGGAACACTTTTACAAGCAGGTAAGATAGTAGCACCCAGCCATTGTGTCAGAAGACAAGTTGAAAATGAGCACGTGTGTGTGTGTGTGTGTGTGTGTGTGTGTGTGTGTCTTTTTCTGTGGATTCAAGGGAAGCTGGTAGTGGGTCCTGTTTTCAGAGCTTAGGCAGGGTAGCAAAGCTACATGCAACAAGGATTTATTATTTGCAGCTTATCATGAAGGAAACTCAAGGTAGAAACTCAAGGCAGGAACCTAAAACAGGAATGGAAGCAGAGGTCATGGAGAAGTATTTCCTACAGACTCGCTCCCCCAGGCTTTCCCAGCCTGCTTTCTTGTACAGCCCAGAACCACCTGCCCTGGGTGGCACCACTATAAGTCCTGGACCCTTTTGTGTTAATCAGTAATCAAGAAATTGTCCCCACAAAATTGTTTTCCAAACAGAACAGGCCCGATGCACATATGAAGTCATAGAGACTGTGGCAGCAGTCGTCACAGGGTCAAGCCAGATAGAGTGCCAGTGCTGAGAGAGAAAGCAGACACTGGCTCCTGCCCCTAACCATGAAGCTATCTGCAGTTGACATCCACATGCAAAGGAAAAAAGGAACTTTCTCCAGTGGCATCACTGGGCATACTAACTGCACATTTAGGGGCAGGCTCTGTGCTCAGCAGCAGCTGACCAACACAAAACCAGCTCAATGATAGTTCCCTGTTTTCGTTTTTGTATTCTTCTGTCTTATATCATTTTGTCATGTTTTTGTCTTACTGGTCCTTTGCTTGTATATTACGGCTTCCAATTTGGTGTTTTTATAGGTTTTGTTTTTGTATGTATGCGTTTCTTTTTTTATTATTGTTGTGGCTTCCTTGGTTTTTGTTTGAGAGAAAGAGGTAGAAAATGGAGGAAAATGGTGTGGAGTTGGATGGATGGGGAGGTTCGGGGAAGCTGGGAGGAGCTGGGGAGGGGAAACCATAATTATAACATTGTATGAAAACTATTTTTTCCCAATGGAAAATAAAAATAGCAATACTACAAAAAAAAATATATTGCCCCTACAGACTTGCCTACAAGCCAACCTAATAGAGGGATTTTCTTAGTTGAGGTTCTCTTTTC
>NC_034601.1:17112166-17124875 GCF_900095145.1 Mus pahari
ACACACACACACACACACACACACACACACACACACTCTGGAAGATAGATGTGATAGGCTGGGCCTGGTCTACTGAGAACAGTAGATGCCTGATCAATAGAAGGGGGGAGAGTCACAATCCTTAGGAAATGTGGTCTGTGCTAGACATCTACTGCAAATCAACACTCCCTGGCTTAACAGCAGACACCAAGAACCAGCTGTCCCTGTGCATTAGGAACCCAGGCAGACTCTAGATGAGCTGGCTTTCCTCTGTTCAGGATTATCTGGAGTTTTAGCAGGAAGAGCAGAATCTGTGTGCAGGAACACATTTCAGGGGTTGCTGCTGGCCAGCAATCATAGGTGACCTCTTCACGTGGCTTTTTCAATTTACAGCAAATGTCCCGTGGGAAAGACAAGCAGAAGTCACAATAACATTGACAACTAGCCTCAAAGGTTTGGTAGCATGGCTTGCACATTCCATGAGTACTTAATTTTCTTAAAATCATCTCACGTAGTAAGCTCAAATAAAACCCAAATCATTTTATTAATTAGAGTTTAATGGGACTTCACTTGGGATTGAACAGGGATTGGGGGATGGAAGGTAGAATTGAGAGGCCGTGGAGAATCAGATGGATTTGAAGAGGAAGTCGGAACTACCTGAAACTTCATTTGCATTCATGGCTGATTGGCAAAGAGCGTTCTTAAAATCAGAGCCTGAGGTTTCGCAGCTACAAAACTGTATATATAGTACCTTCTTTCTTAGGCAAAGCTTAAGCTGTCAATTTGTCTGAGTCAGAGACCCTGCATCCCCTTCTCAGAGACCGCCCTCTGCCAAAGTTTCTTTCCCATGCTTCTCACCAGAAATGCCTTCTTCCTCTGAGTGTTCCTTAGAAGGCGCTAGGAGTGCAAACACATAGCATGTGTTCTCTCATCTGCTAGCAGCCCTCTCTGTGCCAAGTACTATGTTAAGTGTTCACACAGCCTCACAGTTGTGACAGAAGCCATCTATGGCTATCACCCCACTGTACACGTGAGGAAGCTGCAGTGTGGAGATGTATAAACTCTTTCTCACAGCACAGTTGGCCTGGCCTCAAGCTCAAACTCAAATCCCAGCAGCCTGTCTTAGGTGGTTTTCCTGACCCTGTGCCCTGAAGGGAGAAGGTTTATCTGATTCGTGGTTTCAGTCTCCGGTCGGTCGGCAGGCCTGGCAGCTTTGGGCTGTGTCAGCACAGAACATCAGGACGGAATCAGTTGGCCGGGAAGATCTGCTTACTTTCAATGCAAAGGACATGGGAAAAGGCCAGGTTTCCAATAAGCCTTCAAAGGCAACTTGTAATGCCCTCACTTCCTTCCATCGGACTCCACCTCCTCCTAGACATCCCAACAGTGTCAGAGGCTGGGGAACAAGCCTTTAACACCCTGGCCTTTGAGAGTCATTCAAGATTCACTGCATATCTAAGGCTCACTGTGGGGTCAGTGCTCCCAACCCCCACATCATTAGAAACACTTTTGATCCAGAGAATAGATCATCCAGAATGCCTTTATTAATTAAATATAATAATTACAAGGAACTAAAGTCAAACAAAAAATATTTATTTATTCGGTTTTTTTTTTTTTTTAAGACAGGGTTTCTCTGTATAGCCCTGACTGTCCTAGACTCACTTTATAGATTAGGCTGGCCTTAAACTCATAGAGCTCTGCCTGCCTCTGCCTCCTGAGTACTGGGATTAAAGGCCTGAACTACCATACCCAGCCTTACCAAAATATTTAATGGGGGTTCGTAAGCAAAGAATAGAAAAAAAGAAGTCAGAGTGCACATAAACACAATGAAGATCAAAACTAGGTTAGAACATTAGAAAAGAAGAAAGTTAATTTTTTCTGAATAAGACTATTGTTCAATCAAAGCAAGAGGAAAACATATCATTAATAAGACTGGGTATGAAGGAACGTAAGTTAGATTTGGCATTTGATAGAGACTGCAGTTATTCTGTGAGTGTAAGTAAACTCTGGTGACCAGGTGGCGGCTTGTTATAAAACAAGAACCACTAAGGCAGGTGGGTTAACTGGGTCACTTGGTAGTAACCTCATCCTCTACCCCCAAATCTCTGCTTTTCTGCAGGTTTGAAATTTTTCTCAAGCATTAAAGAAGCAAATCTCTGCTAGGTGGGCCTGATACATTCTATGAAGACAAAAAGTTCAAACTTTGCTAAGTTCCACGGGTTTTCTAAATCCTTCTTTTGATTCGAACTACCTTTAATCCACTTTGTCTTCAGTGTTTCAAAGAGGAAATTAAGCCTTCTTTGCACAATTGGGTTTCCAATCTCAGTGTCATAGAGTGCACCTTAAAAGCATTCCGTTTTATTTTGAATGAAACACATGGTGATTTTCTCAATGTGTCTGTCTATTATTCTCAAAGTGCCTATTGTTCAGAAACCATGGTAATTATTTTAAATAAAATAATAAACTTAATTATTAGAAATATGGAAACCTAAGTATTTCTTTTGCAGAGGGCATAATTACAGACCCAAATATCCATGGAATACACTAAAAATCTCTTATAGTAATTAATTTAAATTCAGGCTTTGAACTGGGTTGTAGCTCAATGATAGGGCATTGTGTAGCATGTACAAGACTCTGAATTTGATCCCCTAGTACTGAAGAAAGAGAAGAAACAGACTTTCTGAATTTTCCAGGAATTTTGTATGTACTATAACTTATGTGTGTCTTAACTGTGTATGCATACATCAATTTTTGTAAATATATATCATGTGATATTCCATAAAATGTTATTCCAACAACAACAACAAAAACCAGATTAAGCACAGAGGGAATGAATTAACACTTGATAAACACCATTCTGAGAAATTACTGGGATGGTGGTTGAGCACTGTATCAGATCATAAAAATACATACCGCTGGACATGGTGGCGCAAACCTTTAATTCCAGCACTTGGGAGGCAGAGGCAGGCAAATTTCTGAGTTCAAGGCCAGCTTGGTCTACAGAGTGAGTACCAGGATAGCCAGGGCTACATAGAGAAACCTTGTCTCTAAATAAATAAATAAATAAATAAACATACCATCTCACTGTAGGTTAAACTGAAAACCTTAGTAAGTCAAATTCTTAGAAAGTTAATTTCTTATTTGTATTGTTACAGCTACAATTCACTGACCAAGCCCGCTCAGTCGGTTAACAGGTTCTCCAAAGCGGGAGTGAAGATTAAAAAGAGAAAAGACAGACAACATTGTAGCGTGACCCCAGCCAATTCTGAGACTGAAGGCAAATTTAATTTTCCCAATCTGCTTTTTATACCATTTTAATTACATGCAAGTATTTTTGCTGAGCAGTACAACACGGAGCTAGCAAGGCAGTAAGCAAAGTCCCGAGATCACTCCTGTGACAGTTGTTTCCAAGGGCTTGTCAGAATGATCAAAATACCTGAGCCCACTTCCTTGTCTCAGCCCAAAATCTTGCCTAGAGCCTAGTTCTTCTGTTCCACCCTAAGACTAAACCTCCTGCCTTACCCTACTTCCCTCTAACAGCCTAAAGTTAGATTCTCACCTGAATTTACTTCCTTGTCATGGCCTAATGTCAGATTCCTGTCTGAGCTTACTTCCAATGTCAGATTCCTGCCTGAAGCCCATTTCCTTGTCCTTAGCCAACGTCAGACTCCTGCCAAGAGGCACCCCCAGAAGGCTTTCCACAACTCACCTGATAGAATAACAAAAAGAATGCCAAAGATTGGTTACTTTAAAAGACACAACAATTACTGCTGGCTGCTTGTTTGCTTTTCCTGGGGAGACAGAATAAATTAAATGTCGTCTGTTTGTTTGTTTTTGAGACAGGGTTTCTCTGTGTAGCCCTGGCTCTCCTGGAACTCACTCTGTATTCCAGGCTGGCCTCACACTCAGAAATCCGCCTGCCTCTGCCTCCCAAGTGCTGGGATTAAAGGCGTGCGCCACCTCTACTTGGCTATAAATGCCTATTTGCCTTAGAGAGAATGCTAACAAGAGGCACAAGTAATTCCACAAGTTCCAACTTGGAAGATGAGTTTAGTGCTTTTATTTGCACACGCAAGGCAGGGTTACTTCCAAAAACATAGGTGTTTTAGCTTGCTTTCCATTGCTATGATTAACCCCCCCACCAAAAGCAATGCGTGGAGGAGAGGGGTTATTTGGCTTCTGTGTCCCCATCACGGTTGATCTCTGGAGGAAGTCAGGGCAGGGGCAGGAGCAGAGGCAGGAACTATGGATGAAAGCTGCTTGCTTGCTTCTCCCAAGAGTCCAGCGTGTCAGATGCACTTGTCTTGATAAGGTCTTTAAGTACTTTACACCATGAACTTTCAGTGTACTCCATACTGCTGGAGTTGCTTTCAGTAAATGTAGGTTTCATGGAGGTGAAGAGCCAGCTCCAGATACCACCAACCCCACTATAGCGAGTGACCCTCCCCACCCCCAATAGCTGCATCACTACAAAACTCCACTCCAACGCGGACGACCTAATGGAAGCTGCACCATGGAATATTCCTTTTATTTACCTCCCTCACGCCGCCCACCCTTCTTTATAGTACTGGGGTCCTTAAACATGGTACATCACATCTCCAGCTCTTAACCCTCCTCTTTCTAGATGCTCTAGCATCTCCTTAGATCGAGTGTGGCTCGGGGAGGGCAGGAAGGACTGAAGCCCAAACTACCTCTCCTACTAGGGACTGTTTGTTGGTTGTCCATCCCCACAGCAGACTTGGCTAGCTAGCACTGTGACTAGTTGCCAGGTAACGTGCTGAGGTAGTCTCTACTCCAGGATGGCAACGGGATCAATACATTATACCTAGAGGGTAAAAGGCCAAAGAGCAAGACTGGCTCACATGTTTCAATGTTTTTTTATTACTGCATTTTGAAATATATTGATTTCAAATATAATTATTTATTTACTTAATTAATTAATTTAACATGGATCAATGGAGTTTTGTTATAGACAGAACAAACTTGCTGAGTCAGGACCAAATAGCGTTTTTACGACAAATTACTTTAATCTCTATCGTGACTCCATGCTATATGTTATTAAGGTTTTGGCGTGAAGAAATTGTTGCATCAATAGCAACTACACACCCTATGCTAAGCTGGATTGTCTTTGGCAAGCCTCTTAAGAGACTTCTTGGTAAAGTGGAACTCATCATGCCTCTCTTAAGGATAGTTTGAGTGAAACCTATACAAAATGTATGTGCAGAATCTATACAAAACCAGACACACAGCAAACAGTTACTGTTATGAGTCAGTGTGCTACATATAAAGTAGAAAAAAACCAAACAGGCTAAAAGATCTAGAACTACAGACAGGAAAACATTTCTCTCCGAGGCAGGGAGAACAAACACGTTTCTGAATACAGAAGCTTGAAGGACATTGTCCTAGATGCTGGGAATAGGCTGTGTCCTTCTCTAAGACACTCCGTACTTATAAAACAGTTTCGATGGTCCCTACCCACCTGCTATCAGACTTCAAGGGTGTGTATCAAAAACTGACAGGCAAAGACCTCCCGGCTGTGTCTGGGGTTTCAGCTTGGTTGGCTCTCCTCTGTTGACTCAGCCCACTGAGCTAACCATCCTCTTGCTCACCCATCTAGACCTGCAGTCCATCCCTCCACACATCCTTACCCCTAGACTGGGCCCTGTCTTTTCGTCTCTTTATTTGGGTTCCATCCACAGCTTTACCAGCAAACCTACGACCCGAAGTTGCCTGCTCTACAACACCCACTTGTCCCCTGCAGTGAGAAATATAGAAAGATACCTGCTATGGACAGACATGGCAGACAAGACAGGCGTGCAAGGTGGGAAGACCCAGAGAATAGCCTTGAGAGAAATTGCTTAAACAATGGGATATCTGAATTTCATATTCTTTTAGAGGTTGGTGGGAAGTTCCACAGCAGGGAGGAATGTGGATGAGCCAGGTACTGGATAGAATCCTAAATTAGGGACTACAAAACTACAGCTCTCCACAACTTCTTAACTCTGTCAGGGGAGGGGGCACTGTAGAGGAACATGGCCTGACTTCTTCGGGCTATGAGATATGGTCAGCTTGGAGGGAATAGATCTAAAGGTGGCAGGTTCATGATCTAATGGAATATGGGGAAAAACTTTAAAAACAGAACAAAGCAATTTTGAAGCAAAGTATCATATGGGGGTTGGAGGAACATCTATCATGGAGGCCCTAAAATGGGTAGTTTGGGAATGAAAATGGGGCTAGATAATGAGGGGATGGATGGAAGTCCAGGATGGTCTGGAATCTTGCTCTCTGTTGTCAAAAACCCTTTCAGGGCTCTTCCAGGGAAGGAAAGATTGTGGCCATATAAGCAGCCCTCCCGCAGTGAAATGAAACAAAGTTTTCCTGTATTTGCTGGGTTTGTCAGAGCCCTGTGCGCTCTCCTCAGCCTGGGCTACAGGGAAGCTTCTTGTGGATCTGATGGACATATGGACATATGCTTCTTCTCCCTGGTTGCTCACCAGCTGAGCCAGCTCCCTCTACTGCGGGGGGGGGGGGAGGGGAGGGGGAATGCAACCTAGTTATAGCCCTAATCCATCCATCAACCCCTGCAACCATCCTTGGCCACCCACTGCTCCTGTTTGCTCCACCTCCAACTCATCTAACAGATGCAAGCTGCATCCTTCTTTTCTTCTTCTCTACTCATTCCTCACCCTGGCAGCTTGTTTATTCATCTCAAACTTCACACACAGAGGTTTTTGTATCCAAAGCCAAACATTCAACAGACTCTCTAGAGGTCAATATTTTCTCAACACTCTCCAGGTTTGCTTTCTGGTGTAGTCAGAGTTTATAGCCACCTACTTAGAATTGTGCCCAGAGCCTGGCAAAGAGCTGTTGACCTGGCCTCTCTCAGAGCCTGGGGGTCAGCAAGGGCCATAGCTACATATCACACCGACCCCAGCCTATGAACCCAACATGTAGCATTCTCATGAGCACAACTCTTAGAACTTGTCCCTGAAGGCCCCCACAACAGCTACACAGGCACCGGACCCTGGACTTGTATTTACCCTTCAACTTACCTTTCCACTTCCACTGTCATGAAGATCTCTCCCCTCTGTCTGGTCGGTGCTCCCTTTATAAGCAAAGGGGAAACAAGGGTCACTTAGAAAGCATTATCTAATAAAAAAGAAAGGATGAAGGAAAGACAATGTTAACTCCTTCCTTGACCTACAAGATCAAGAGTAAGATAATGGAGAGAATATTTGTGCATTTTATGGATGCATCCTCTGTCGATTTAAAAGCCTATGACTTAGGCAGGAAATAGGAGATGGGACATCTAGGAGGAGAGAGGATTCTGGGAGAGAGCCAGGCAGGAAGATCTGCCTGTGAAGACGTGAAGAGACAGAAGTGGTACCTAAGCACAGGTAATCAGCCATGTGGCAGAGTGTAGATTAAAATAAGTGGGTTATCTTAAGTTATGGTTCTAGTCAGAAAAAAAGCTTAGCTCTGTGGCCGAGGTATTTGTGACTATAATTTGAGTCTGAATCTTATTTCTGGGAACATGGAACTGGGAGGTAGAACCAGGCATAATATCTACAGGGTAAGAGTCTGGCATCTCTGCTTTCATTTTGTAGCTGTGTCCGTTACTTTGGGCCAGATGCCTGTTTGGCTCTACCAGGCTGGTCGAGCATTCAAGGAATGTCTGTATAAATGCTGGTGATGCCATGAAGATGTGAATCCTTCACATTCTTCAAGGTGTAGGCACAAAGATGCAGTGACCTTGAATGCCAGATGCAGAACAGACTTTCAGGACAGACCTCTCTCTGAAATAAATGGTGATGAGGCTGTGCTCTGAGGCAGAAGCCGTCAACTTCTGAGCCTCGGATTGCTCCTGTCAATCAACAAGGACTTTACGGGAACAACCTCAAAGAACCAGAATGAGACAGTGGTCAATAAACCAAACTTTGACCAGCAACTTGCTGAATTATGCACAATTCTTGCCTCTTCCACAATTTTTCCTCTACTTTAAACCAAATTCAGCTTCTGAGGTCACAGTCTGGGACCCAGCCAATGCTGGCGTCCTGCCTCCCACCACCATCAAATGCTTGCTTCTGAGGTGAGAGGCTAGTACACTAGCTGACTCCAGCACCCCAACCCTCCTCCCAGGGCAGAACAGCATGCCCATGCTTGTGAGTTTGGACACCATACATCTACAGACCCTGGTGCTACCTCTAAAACCTATACAGAGCACCGCATCATGAGGTTAGAGGCTATGTGCCTCCTAGATGGGATTACTTTAGCTACCCTACCACAAAGCAGCCACCTTCCCAAATCCCCACATCTGAATGCCAAGTATCACTGATCCTCCACCACCAGCTAAGACAAGGTACAAGAAAGTATAGATCCAAACACTCACCCAAAACAAGTGGGACTGAAACATATACCAAAAGAGCTAACCAATGAACTAACTCCAGATGGGTAGCTCCTGCTACAAATGCACAATGTGTCTTCTCTAAAAATATCAGTCTGGGGCCTGAAGAGATTGCCACGGAAGTACCCAAGGTGATTATAAAATTCATAGACTTTTAGGGGCTCTGCTCAATAAAAAGAACAGAACAAATGTTGCAATCCCAGGCATAGAGATGTGGGGCTGCTTCAGACTGTCCACAGCAGCCGACTATGATGTATTTGCTTTGCTCTCTAGCAGAAGTGTGGTTTTTGCCAGCAGCAGATACTTTCTGCAATTGTGTGACATTTGGAATTTTGGGCACTCTTCAGAGGGTATATAAATGTGAGGTCCATCCACCAAGAGGTGGGGTTGGTGGTTGGTGGTCATTTCTGGGATTTTTCTTAATTCCTCTCTCCCCTCTTTCCCTGTTTCCCTTCTTTCTAGTGTTAGGCGGTGAAACCAGGGGGATAATGAGAAGGACAAGAAGGAACATGGTAGCAAAGCCCAGCTACAAAGCAGCCACTAAACTTGTGCTTTCCCAAGGGTTTTGCTTGGTTTTGTTTTGAGACAAGGTTGAGCTGTCTGGAGCACTCAGATTAGCCTTGAATATTTTATCCTTGTGCCTCAGGTGCTTAGACCCTAGGATACGCCACTACACTCAGATCATAGGCATACACCCCTACACCCTGTCTTCCTCAGATTTCAGAAATGGCTTGTCTTAGTGACATACCCTAATTTTTAAGATTTGCTAGCTTCATAGAAACACTTCAAAAGATGACCATCCTTTATTACCGAGTTAAGATGTACTAGCAACATTTTTACACCTGTTTCCTGACAACAAATGAGCACAGTGCACTGTTCTCTTTTCACAAACCCTCTGGCACCAAGTGAGCATTACAGAACTCACATCACACATGCAGAATGAAAATTCAAACTCCGTTCTGGCTCATTCCTGAATCAAGCTCTCTCCACTAACCAGTACTAACTATTACAAATCCAGGGACAGGTTACTATAACAAGTAGGTAAATTCCTGTGTATACTAAGTATTTACCTAGCTCCCCAAATTAATATGACTTGCATATCACTTTCTATTACATAATACAGATATTATGGGATGAATGGTCACTGAATATTTAAGAGTTTTAATCATGGTGTGCTTTTCCAATCAGCAGAAACTAAAGATATGACTACCCTGCAGGTCTGTTCTACGTTTAAAAGGACACATAGTAATGCAAAGTGTTGGATGACACTTGTATTAATTGTGATCTGGGACAATTCCTATGTTGGCCTATCTGGTTGGCTTTTTAGGGCTCCAAATTCTCAAACTGTAGTCTTTAAAATGGGGAAATATAGGATAATCCATAAAGAAAAATATCTGATATTCTATTTATAGTCTTTTTATTTTTACCTCTATAATAACCAAGAATGTGAATAAATGGCTAACATCCCAGATAGGGCACCAAAGGCAGACCAAAGAAATGATTCGGGGGGCTGTGCTATGGCTTAGTGGGAAAGACACTTGTTGCTTTTGCAGAAGACCTGGGTTCAATTCCTGGCACCCACATGGTAGCTCACAACTGACTGTAACTCCAGTTTCAGGAGATCTGATGCTCTTTTCTGATCTCCATGGACATCAAATACAAATAGTGAGCATACACACAGACAAAATATTCATACACATAAAAAGAAAAGATTTGATTCTACCAAAGTCCCACTTGGAGAACCACGATACTGGGGTCACATGCAGGAGTATGAGTGAGTAGTTACTTACAGAAACATGAGTGACTCAAAGGCTGCTGAATCACTTAAAAATCTACCTCAACCTGGGTGATGACAGATGTAAACTGCCTCCCTGGTGCCCCTGGAGTTCCTCCTATGACTTTCAGGCAGCTCCACAGGTCAGAGTCTCCTCTTCAAAGCAGCTGTTCCTGCTTCTATAACTTTTAGGGTTCAAACTGCGATTCTTCTTAGGTTCAGGAACTTCCTGAGACTTGTAAATTGTTTACTTCCTTTGTCTTGTCACCTTTGCTTACTCAAATGAGTCTTGATGAGTCTCCCTCCAGGGTGGAAAATTTTCAGTGATTCTTTGAATAGGGGTTTGCTTTTGAGTTAGGGACTCAGTATATTGTTTAAGATGGCCTGGAACTCACAGAGATCCCTATGACTCTGCCTCCTGAGTTTTGGGTTGAAAGGCCTGTGTGACCATATTGGGCGCTGGAACTTGTTGATTTTTAATAAGTCTTCCTCTAGGACAGAATATTTCAAATTGTTGGAATAGGCACACAACACACATGCAAGATTTACAAATAAGTACAATTCATGGCATGGTAGTTTAGAGGAAATCTCTGTATCGGATTGCATGAGTGAGAATCTTGTATTATGCTTTAGTATAAATATTTAGTAAAAACTATGCTTTAGTTTTATCATCAGTGAAATAGAGATGAACACCTGCACTTGGGGGCAGGGTTTAGGAGAATAAATGAGTTACTACACTCAGATTATTTGGCATAGTGCCCTTCGAAAGTAAGTGCTGTGTGAGTTTGAACTATGACAAAATCAATCATTATGGATGTGTCGAATTACATCAAATGTGTTCTTCTTTCTCCTCGTTTCTCTTACTCTTTCCTGTTCTCTCTACAAATGTGTGCAATTTTTAAAGTTTGGTAGTTACCTTTCTAACTATTCTACTAATTCCCCAACACTATTCCCCAAGACCCATCTTCAATCTTCCTCCTTGCCCAAGCCAGCTCTAGTCTTGGAACCTGAGCTGACCTTACCAGGAGAAAGGCACACTAGCATCTGAGGTTCTCGTCCTCTGTGCAGCCCTCTGCTCTGTTTGGTGTGACACACAGAGGTTCTACACAACTGGCTATGATGGGACAAAACAAGGCTCCACTCATAGCAACTGCCTGCCCCCTCTGTGAATAAAGAAAGGGTTCGCTGTGTTGTAGCAATCTCGCCTGTCAGCTGCTCAACAAACAGATGTTCATGTCCTGCTCAGAGTTCTGGCCACCCCATGTCCAGGCAAGGCACAGAGTCGTGGGGATGTTAACTGTAGCGGAAGGAAGAAGGAGTGAGTTGGGCTTCCCATACTGCACACTTTTCCCTCCCCTGATGCTGTCTAAGAGTGATTCTCACAGTTTCACCTCCAGCAGCCCAGGGCAGTCAAGCTTAAATGTTGGCACCTCTGCTTCTGTATCCGTTCACCACCCTTCTCCATCATGGACCTTGAGAAGGTCCAATCACCACCCCAGCTCTGCTCTCTCATCTCTTTGGGCCACTTCCTCATTCTCTCGGATGCTTTATAACACATGTAAATAGATGTAGGTAGTCAGGCAGATGACTGTATACATGATGATGCCTCCCTGATTCTTCTCATCCCAACTCTGGGAGAAAGTAACAATAATAATTAAAAGGTAGGATGAATAATCAGCATGCAGAAGGTAAGGACACTGGAGATTAACCTAGGAAATAAAACACAATGGTCATTTCTCAGAAGGATCCCAGTAATAACCCAACAAAGCAAGAATTCATTGAACCCTGGAAAGTCTCAATTGTGTAGCAAGTTACAAAACCCAATCACCTTACAAATTAGTGGCCCTTAAGACAAGAGCAAGCGAAATAATTGCCAAAGTTTATGAAGGCTGAAATTGCTACATTGCACTAACATGGGCATTATACACTGAAAGTAATGCTGAGTAGATTGGCTAGTAGAAAAATCATCTCTATAGAAAGATCCAGAGATGTCACTGTTAATTATTTGTAAATCCTTGAGCAGATTTTAAAGCCATCTTTTCAAGGCTCATATAAGAATAATTAATTAGATTTTACAATTGAAATAACATTATTATGCTCTCTCTTTCTCTCCAGTGTGTGTGTGCATGCGTGTGCACATCTGTGTGTTCGCTGGAATCAAATCAAGGGCCTGGCAGATGCTAAGCATGGACCTTGGCTGCAATCCTCGCCCTATTATGCTCACTCTTATGACTAAACAAGAGCTACAAGAAAATTACAGAGATATCACACATTTTCCCCTGTACTTGAATATTCTTGGTTTTTTCCACATTTATTTTATTGGTTTTGCTGAGAGTGTCCAGGATTATATTTACTGCACAAGTACTGCAAAACTATATAGTATTACTGCATAAGGTCATAAGTGCTACATAACTATATAGTATTTACTACATAGGTCATAAGTGCTACATAACTATATAGTATTTACTACATAGGTCATAAGTACTACATAACTATATAGTATTTACTACGTAAGGTCACAAGTGCTACATAACTATATAGTATTTACTACA
>NC_034601.1:17126379-17148924 GCF_900095145.1 Mus pahari
AGGTCATAAGTGCTACATAACTATATAGTATTTACTACATAGGTCATAAGTGCTACATAACTATATAGTATTTACTACATAGGTCATAAGTGCTACATAACTATATAGTATTTACTANNTAAGGTCACAAGTGCTACATAACTATATAGTATTTACTATGTAAGGTCACAAGTGCTACATAACTATATAGTATTTACTACATAGGTCATAAGTACTACATAACTATATCCTAAGTACTATTGACCCTACCCTATTGTATGTTTTATGTTAAATTCTTAACATTTTAAATATAATTGCATTGTTCCCACTTCCATATCATCACTCTGACCCTTCTACTTCCTCCTCTCCCTCTCAAATTCATGGCCTGTTACTTTATTTTTACAAGTATACATGTGAATAAATTTATAATCAAACCTGCTGAGCTCAGTTACTGTTGCTTGTATGTATATATTTTTTAGGGCTGACCACTTGGGACTAACTAACAACTTAGGGTGCTCATGCCTGGGAAGTCTACCCCTCTAGGCAGTCTTTTTTTTTAAGATGTTATTTATTTATATGTAAGTACACTTCTTCAGACACTCCAGAAGAGGGAGTCAGATCTCCTTAAGGATGGTTTGAGCCACCATGTGGTTGCTGGGATTTGAACTCTGCAACTTTGGAAGAGAAGTCGGGTGCTCTTACCCGCTGATAGGCAGTCTTTAATTGCCCGTACCTCTTCACCTAGGGGTAGAGCCCCATGTGACAAGTGACTTCCCCATCCCCTGACATGTCAGCCAGGATAGTCACTGTTCAGGTCTTGTTTAAGCAGCTGTGTTGTTTAGATCTCATGGCCATAGATTCCATGTCATAGGTAGAAGACTCAGTCTTGCAGCAGGCTTCTTGGTCCCCTGGCTCCTACAATCTTTCCAAACCCAAGCCTCAGGTGTAAGGATTGTGTTGTGACTACATCAGCTGTGGTTTTGCACCTCCCAGTCTGCTTTTCTCTTCATTTTGACAAGTTGGGGCATTCTGTAATGGTTTCCGTCCACTACAAAAAGACTCTTCTTTGATGAAGGCTGACAGCTACCCTGATCTGCCATACAGACTTTTTTTTTTTTTTTTAAGTCTGAGAAAGGCTATCAGAAGCTAGGCAGGGTGCACTGCACTATATAATCTCAGCATTTGGGAGGCTGAGGCAGGGGGATCATGAATTTGAGTCTAGTCTGTGGTACATAAGACCACCTCTCTCTCTCTCTCTCTCTCTCTCTCTCTCTCTCTCTCTCTCTCTCTCTCTCTCTCTCTCTCTCTCTCTCTCTTTCTCTCTCTCTCTCTTCCAAATCCTTGTGGGGAACATAGGACTGGGCAGTGGCTCAGTCAGTAAAATGTTGCTGGGCAAGTGAGAGGGCTTGAGCTTCATCCCCAGGACCCACACAAAGCTGGGCACTGTGGCACCTACCTGTATGGCTGGGAGGCAGAGGCTGGGACTCTCCAGGGCTCACTGGCCACTTAGCTTTGCTGAAGTGGTGAGCTCCCGTTTCAGTGAGAAACCTGTCTCAAAATAAAGAAAATAAGATGGAGAGTCATAAAAGCAGACATGTGATGTCAACCTCTGGCTTGCGTGTGTGTGAACATGTACATACATACACACACACACACACACACACACACACACATACACACACACACACACACACACACAATTATTAGGTGTCAAATACATGATGGTTGTTGAAATACTATTACTAATATTCACCTAGTCATTCTGCCTATTATTTAACGAAGTGACCCAAATTTTTCCCACCCACGAGTCTCAAGAGCCCCATAAGAGTCCATCTAAATTTATAAAACATGTTAGTTTAGAAAACACTGCGGAACATGTGACTTATCCTCTATTAAAACGGAATGTGGCCAACTTGGAATGCTTACAGAAACTGCTCAACACCACCATCTGGTGGAGACGAGAAAACCTCCCGCTCTTGTAAGAAGCAGTTTCTATTACATTTTGTTTAGTTTTCCAGCTATTCATCATGTGACGCTGTAGATGCTTGGGCAGCTAAGTGAACAAAAACCTGAAAAGAAGCTGAGTCTGGCTGTGACCAGTGAGCTCCTGGGAGGAGCGTTTGTGTCTGCGGAGACTGATGGACTGATTGGAATCTCAGAACCGTGGAGAGATTGGACATATAAAAGTTCAAGGCTTTACTTTATCCTGGACTACCTTTAGCATTCTGCAGCAGCCATTTCTTGCCCCATTCTACATCTAAAGCAACGCCTTGTGATAATAAATAAAAACCCCGTTGATTCGAAGCTATCAACTGAGCAGAACCCTAGCTTCTGCCGATCCAAGAGCTAAGAGTGTCTTCAGAGAGCATCTTAGTCCTATGGAATACCGTCCAAACCCCACTGCACCTACCAATAGCAATGCGTTTTAAAGTTATCTTGGTTTATGACTTTCTATAAAACAAAACCAAAAACAAACAAATAAACAACAACAAGACAACCCTGTGAAACGGCTTCCACATGAGAACACGGAATTTGGGATAATCAGAGTATGTGTTTCTGAGGCATGGCCACTCATGATAGCGCCAGAATAACTATCTCTATTCCCTTTAATATAAGAGCTGTGATTTTTACATAGAGACTAGAAATTCAGTATATGCATAGACTAGTCCCTGATGTGACATACATGAGCCTAAAATGAGCCATCAAACTAGAATTCTCATTACATAAAACAATATGTTGAGCCGGGCGTGGTGGTGCATGCCTTTAATCCCAGCACTTGGGAGGCAGAGGCAGGCAGATTTCTGAGTTCAAGGCCAGCCTGGTCTACAGAGTGAGTTCCAGGACAGCCAGGGCTATACAGAGAAACCCTGTCTCAAAAAACAAAAACAAACAAACAAACAAACAACAACAGCAACAACAACAACAACAAACCAGTATGTTGAACGTCTCCTACAGCCTATTTTCAAAGAACTTGGGACTGACAAGATGGCACTGGCTACTCTTCCAGAGTGTCAGGGTTTGATTCCCAGCACTCACACGGTGGCTCCCAGCTATCACACCAGTCTCTTTTCTGCCCTCCTGAACCTTGCACAGATGTATGTTGCAGGCAAAATACCTATACATATTTTTAAAATTAAAAAATTATATAGGCTATAATTTTTAATTTATATTCTGGGAGAAAGTACAGAGGATAAGCAAATTTACAAATGTTGAATCAGACAGCGACTATACTGTGAAAAGTGCAGCACTGGGGGGACATAGGGAAGGCAGTCTGATGGTGTAAGCAGGGGAGTCAAACGAGGCTGTTCCAACAGGGAGAGATTTAAATAAATGGAACAAAACCGAGGGGGACTTTGTGTAGTAGCTGAGGGAAACGAGTCCGCAGAGTAAGATATGCAAAGGTCTGGAAGCAAAAGCTTCTTCGGCATGTACAGAGAACATCAAGTATTGCTCCAGGCTCCTCTGGTTTTCAAAGTTCCTACTGAGAAATCAGATGCTATTCTGATGGGGTTTCCTTTATATGTGACTTGTGTTTTCCTTTGTTCTGTATAGTTAGTGTTTTAACTATGATATGGTGCCTTAGAGTTTTACTGCTGTGAAGAGACACCATGACCAAAGCAACTCTTATAAAAGAAAACATTTAATTTGGGGCTGACTTACAGTTTCAGAAGTTTAATCCATTACCATCATGATGGGAAACATGACAGCTTCCAGGCTGATATGATGTTGGAGAAGAAGCTGAGAGTTCTACATTTTAATGCACAGACAGCAAGGAGGAGGCTGGAGTGTTTCACACTGGGTGTATGTAGCTTTAGCATTTAAGACTCACACACACACAAAAAGCTCCACCTCCACAGTGACACACTTCCTCACACAAGGCCACACCTCCTCCAATAAGGCTATATCTCCTAAGAGTGCCACTCCCTATGAGCCAAGCATTCAAACACATGAAATTTTTGGGCCCACGCCTATGTAATGGCTTCTTTTATGGTCTTGTTTACTTGGCATTTTGTATGTTTCTTTTGTCAGTAAGGGTGTGTCTTCCCTCAGTGTGGGCAAGTTTTCTTCCATGGTCTTGTTGCAGATCTTGTATATACCATTGACCTGAGATTCCTCACCCTCATCCACATCTAAGATGTAAAGACTTGGTCTTTTCCTGGTGTCCCACATTCTCTGTTCCTTTCTTGTGTGTTCTTAAACTTTTTGTATTTCTTGCTTATCTGGTCTAGATCCTCCACTTTATCTCTGAGTCCTGATATTCTTCTGTCTTCTGCTTGATTCATTATACTTTTAAGGTTTCCTTTGAGATTTTTAGTTGGGCCGTTGGGGTTTTCAATTCCATCTTCATTTCATCTCATCTTCTTCAACATTTCTGCCATCTTACTGAACTTGTTTCCAGTCATGGGCTATCTTTGGGGTTTCCACCAGCTTTATGTTGTGTGTTCTTGAGCACCACTCAGATATTTATTCTCTTTGAGTTATTTTTAAGTTTCTTACATGGTTTCATTGTGACCTCTTTCAGCTTGTGTCCTTTGGTGACCTTTATGACTGTTCTCTTAAGTTCTGTGTCCCAAGGTTCACCCATGGCAACCATTTCTACATGACTAAGGTTTTTGGTGTGGAATAGAAGGGCATACCCTCTCTTGATCTTTCATAATGTTTGTATTTATTTCATAAGTTTGTATTTATTCTCATAAGGAGTTCCATGTGTATTCCTTCTGTTAGTTTTGTGTCTGACATGGAAAGAGCAGGTTGGAGAAGAAGAGAGGGTATGCGGTCAGGTGGATCTGAAGGTTGAAAATGGCCTAGATGGAACAGAGTTAAGAGGATGCTACATTAGTGCGCAGGATGTGAATCCTAGTCTGAGCCTGGAGTGTGTAGGTAGAGCTGACCAGGTGGAGATATTGGATCTGGTGTGGGAAGGGCCTGTGTGTCAGAGGCAGGCAGTGTGGGACCTAGAGAAAGGCTAGAGGTTGATTGTGTTAAAGGCTGTGACACTGGGCCATATCTGGGAATTTTAAAGAGTCAGAGAGGAGGGTCAGGCAGACTCACTGGGCTAGACCCGGGAAAACAGTGTGCAGGATCTGGGTGAGAAGATAAGTTCTAAAACGGGTGTTTGAAACCGGATCACTAACTGCATAAGCTTTCTTAGTCCCTGGCATGCTGAAGCTGCAAAAGTTGAAACTTTTGCCAGAGGAGAAGTTAGGATAAGGTACAGTCAGAAAATAATGAGGCATTTGAGGTCAGAGAAAGTTGTAGCTACATGAAGACAGCTGGCTATTGCTGGGGGCGATTACTGTACTAGAGAAATACTGCAAATGGTGTGTAGTGATTATTACTAAGGTAACATGACTGTGAACATTGGAGCATTATGTAAAGAACCGCATCTCCTGTGGTCTCAGGGGAGAAGAAGCAGAGGCGTCAAACCTAGGATTTAATTCTAAGAGTTGTGGAGTTCTACAGAACATGAATTCTCAGGACAAGTCCGTCATATCAAAAGTAAGGCGTTGACTGGGAAGATTTAGGATATGAGGCACAGTCTTTCCTGCAACTGCAGTACCAGAAAGGAGCTGCTGAGACACTCAGTTTTATGGACTGAATAACTATTAGGTACTTGGGTTGGCCTTTCCATCGGGAGATAACCATTGTTGGAATATCCAGGCCACAAACGGTATTCCACTCTAATAAATCCTCAATTAAATATTTACATATATTATATGTAGTTATACATATATGTATACCTATATGATTAAAATGGATTTTATTTCACAGTCATTCTCTGTTCTGTTCTTCTAGGGCAGTGATTCTCAACCTTCCTAATGCTGTGGCCCTTTAATATAGTTCCTAATATTGTGGTGGCCACCAGTGTCGGGGGTAATATAAGAATGTTCCACTTTTGCCTAGGAGCTGCCAAGCTACCAGCCCCTCCTGGCTCTCTTTTGTTCCACCCAGCTTAGCTCTGGGATCAGCCACTGCCATCCCTAACCTGACTTCTCTTTCTACCTGCCTTTGCTTAGGGAGGGGTCGAGCTACTAGCTCCCACCTGAGACCCTTGAATCCACAGATAAAAGACAGTCACACACAGTCTGTTTCTTTAACTTACCTATGCACAATTTGTGAGCATAGATACCTCCTGCCTGGGAAAGCATGCCCTTGCCAATTTATTATCTCTATCTCTCCTCCTGCCTTAAACTCAGTGGCTTGTTTCACCTAGCCCCTGCCAAACATCCTTGGCCACCCGCCCCATAGTAGAGGCTGCAGGCCCTAGCTCCCCCTAAGGCCTTACATGATTGATTGCTGGGTCCTTCTTCCTCCAAAGCATGAAAGAAAAGCCTCTCCTTCCTTTGTGTCTCCCTTTTGCTTCAGGGACCTGGAAGTCCTACCTGTACCCTCTGCCCAGCCATTAGTCCCCAACCTTCTTTACTGACAAATGAAGAACCAATTGGGGAACATGGTTAGCATCAGAACCTCCCCTTACACACCAACCATAAAATGATTTCACTGCTACTTCATAACTGTAAATTTGCATCATACTGTATCTGAGGGATATCTGATATGAAACCCCAAAGGTGTCTTGACTTACAGGTTGAGAACTTCTGCTCTGGAGAACCCTGGCTAATACAGAACATTTAGGTCACTGCATTTCTGAGGTCAAATAGTGGGGTCAAGAACCCCTGTGTGTAGCCCCTATCTGCAGGTTTCTGAGACACCCCTGATGAGACTGTGTCCAACTCACAGAATGTTAAGCAGAATTATCTTCTTAGCTTGAGATGAAGAGGCAAGAGTAGCTCTAATATACACTGCCTGAACAGCCGTAGCTCGTTATTCAGTTTCGTTTCGACTGGGCACCCCAGTTTACAGATCTCTGGCCGAGCAAGCAGGTTCATGAATCTCATCTTTGGCACTTCATATGAGACACTTACAGTTATGAAATAGCAATGAAATAGTTTTATGGTTGGTGTATAAGGGAGGTTCCTCTGCTGTGTCATGAGAGATATTTCTTTCTAAATTATCCATCACAACATGGCAAATCACATCCCTGGTAGTATGCAGTTCATTATGCTTGCATCTTTAATTACAGAGCAGAAAATCTGAGGTTCAAGCTGGCTTTTGAGACTACATCTTGCTCAGTACTGATATCAAGTCCTGCTCTGGTGTTCACATTGGTCCTCTCTGTGAGCTTCCCCCAGAAGCTGTATTTACAGAGTGGGATAAAATTTTCTGAGCAATCCAACATTAAGTTGAAAAACAACAGATCAGGAGAAAAAAAACTAAAAAAAAAGTTTAAATAAAAAAAATACGTACACACACACACACACATGCTCACACTCATACATACACTCACACACACACACGTTTGTGTACACACGCAAGTATACACATGCACACACATGCATGCGTGCACACACGGCTAGATTCTTGAAGCTCCCTATGTAAAAAGAACAGAACAATGTACCCTCCCCAAGTTCCTGGAGCCTACATGCATCAGTTCAGATTCAGGTCAGCTATGACTAAAGACCTTCAGAAGCACTGGCTTGCCCATGACAATTCACACATGAATGACTATAGGAAGGTCATTTGACATGACAACTGTGCTCTCTGAGGTCTCCAGGGACCCAATCATCTTCATTGGACTTTATTTTAGGAGATGGCCCTATCTATCTGCATGCTTCAGTGGGTAGAACTCTAGCCATTACATCTATGTCCCATGCAGCAAGATGAAGAAGGCAGAAAAGGGAACGAAGGATGCACACTGATGGACAGTGAAGCTAGCTTCCTAGAGCTGCCAACAGACCCCTCATTTATAGTCTATTGTCCAGAGCATGCATGTCCACAGTTACATTACATTAGAAACTGACCAAAACTTTTATATCATGGCAACTATGTGCACAACTGAAGACAGAGCCAGTTACCAGGTTAACAGCCAGAAGTCTCTGCCAAATTCTAAAAACAACCCTCAGGACCTCAGCGTGCTCTAAAATCCAAGTGTAATTAAAATTTGGAAGCAGTTCTGCCCTAACCTCATCCTAAGGATATCACGTTCTGCCTAGAAATAGCAACGGCTTCTGTGTCCTCTGAGAGAAGGTGGAATGGCCCTAGGTACAAGGGAAGCTTTCACATGACACAGCTCATTAGCTCTGCTCAGGTTCTCTTAGAAGAGGCTCGCTTCTGGGCACTCATTCTGCCAGGCTCCTCAAAGTCAGGTGAAAGGAGACAAGTGGCTCCTATAGTTGACACGCATGAAATTCGTAGGGTAAGAATGCAGAGCCCCGTTCAACCCTCTCCATTTCCACTTTCCTAGTCTCTACAAATACTAAAGAGAACAAACAAAAATATAATTCCTTCCTAAATATTCGACTCCACTGAAAAACCAATCAAGGTGGACACCTTTCCCTGCTTCTGTCTCCCGATGGTTACATAGAAAACTATGGAAAACAACAGAAGAAAGAATTAGTTGGTGAAAGTGCCAGACAGCCCAGGAAGCACCACTTAGTGGCATCATTATTTCTATCTGGCTGACAACCCGGTGGTGCACAGTATGATGTCACCGGAAGTGATGTGATGTTGCTGCTCCACCAGGAAATAGCATAGCATAGCTGTTAAACTCAAAATATGCAAAGGCCGTCAAGATAAGCAGATGGGGACGGTGCCAAGGATAGTTGGGAACCATTCTGGTTCAGCAGAAAACTATTTCTAAACATAGTCTAGAATGCTTGACTTGGATTAATCTCGCCAATGGCTACCAAAGAGCTGAGGTCACCTAGAGAGCCCACAGCATTCTGGTGGATTTTAAAGTGTGGTCTGTGTTTAAAGACAAGTGTTAAAATCCTAGAAAATTTAGTGTTAACTAGAAATCACAGGCCTCGGGCACTCTATCAACACACTTTCCCCATTTCCCCATCTACCGCCACCGCTGCCACCACCACCGCCACTGCCACCACGTGGTCCTATTGGAGAGGAAGGTGTAGAGAGCACAGGTACACTGTGACTTTCTTTGCTGATTGGAGAGCTTCATTAGTCTTCCCTTTAAGGTTATGGATAGTAGCACAATAGGCTTCAAAGGTATTTCTAAAATACAGTTCTTGCCAGTGTAAATTACCATTTAAAAATATTCAAGGCTTTTCCCTTTACGAAATAATAGTTTTAAAATTTGGCCTTTAAGAACGTGATTTTGGGGACTGGAGAGATGGCTGAGTGGTTAAGAGCACTGGCTGCTCTTCTGGAGGACCTGAGTTCAATTCCCAGCAACCACATGGTGGCTCATGACCATGTGAAATGGGATCTGATTTCCTCTACTAGCATGCGCTCATATACACAAATAAATAAATCTTTTTTTAAGTGATTTTTTTAACAGCAGGTTAGGATAGCCTAAAGAATTTAGATTCCATTTGATCATCAACAAGGCACAAAAATTAAAATTACTTCCCTCTTCCTGGATAAGAATAAGAATAAAATAAGTAAGATAAAATAAGAATACCTGAGCTCCTGCCTTTATTTTACACACACACAGTGTTGGTCACTTAATCTTTAGTGGGTCATAGGCACTCTTGAGAATATGGTCTCAAATATGACACCTCTTCCAAGAAGAGGTGTCACCCAAATGCACATGCATAAAGTAGAGGCTGTGTAGAATAAGGCATTTTATTTTTCTTTATTTTTTTTGAGACTTCCATACATGCATACAATGAAATATGACCATATCTACCCTCCATTTCCCCACTCCAACTCCTCCAATTTTCCCAACACACCCCATTCCCAATTTCCTCCCCCTCCCATAACCCACTAAAAACCCACCACACTTCAAGTAGAACAATTCTCCCTCTCTAACAGGCTATCCACTGCCTATTGTTCCTCAGTAAGGGGTGGGGCCCAGAGACTTCTGTGCTGAGATTCCGGCTGCATTGATCTTGTGCGGACAACCAAAGCTTCTGTGAGCCCGTGATTGCAATAGCCACGTCATGACCAGAACACAGCACCTATAGCACATCTCCCCACGCCACAGGGCTTACATTCTTTCTGCCTTCTCTTCTGCAGTGTTCCCTGAGCCTTGGTGGTAGCGGGATTAATATAGACACCCTATTCGGAGCACTCAGTCTCTTCGTATCAGCACTTTGGCCAGGTGTGTATTTTTGCATTAACTGCTGCCCACTGCAGAGAGACACCTCTCTGACCAAAGCTGAGAGAAGTCAGGTAGGTTTATTGTTATAAGCATAAATATTTAGAAGGCAGTTTGATAGCAAGGCCACTTAGCAAAATAACAAAAGTAGGCTCTACCCTAGGAGCTATGACCACTTCATCCATGGGTTTTGGGCCAGGGTTACTGTACCAGGCATGAATTTCCCTCCTGTGAGGAGGTCTCAAATCCAATTAGAAATCTGTTACTCCCACAACTGATGTTTCTTTGGAAAGTCAGTTATGTCATATGATGTTTTGCTGGGGCACACAGGTGAAATGGTGTTTTGCTAAAGCAGACACATGAAAGGATGTTTTCCTGAAGCAGACACAGGTGAAATGTGAGATGTTTTGCTATAACAGACAGGTGAAAGAATGTGGGATGTTTAGAAGGAATATAAATATTACCATACAGTGGGAGCTGGAGTGTTGGTTTGCTTTGTTCTACCTTGCTATTCTTCGTTGATGGCATGCATGTACCGGCTCACCTTACATTGTGTTGTTGAGCTTCACTTGTGGTGACATTATAGAGAGGAATTTGCCAAAGAACATCTTGTGAGGTTTTCCTCAGACTCGGGCCAGGTAGTGAGCCTCTCAGATTCCTTCTGGATTGAACTGCAGCTGCTGATTCATGGGTGGTGTTTACTGAGTGGACTTGTCTGCAGCTGCTGATTCGTGTTTGGTGTTTGCTAGTGGACTGGACTAAGAACAGCAAAGATCGGAATCATCCCAATGAACTATTTCTAAATAGATCCACTTCCCCCATATCCTAATAACCTTTCATTACCTCTGGTGAGTGGTGGGCAGGAGGAGGAGTTGAACCCTTATTAAAGCAGCTTGAGGAAAATTGATGCCTACACATAATAGTCACACCACACTGCACATCTTGCCTGGTAGGTTGGTGTTCCCACTTGTACTGTCCAGTACTGGGTAATACCATGAGTGTCTTTTTTCCCCTAGCAGCCTGGATAGCACCTTCTAGAATTATGAAAGCTGACTAGCTGGGAGGAAGTATTCTAGTTGGCTTGAGATAGATTTTCTATGTCCTACATGTAAGGTATATAAAGTGTAATGCTTTTTCTGCTGCCCCAAAGCACTTACCCTAAAGGAGACACAACCTAAAAAAAATGCTACATAGGAAAGAGCCTAAAGTTCTAACATTGAGATGAGGTTATACTTCTGTGTTTTCAGAAAATAAATGTAGTCCTAGATGGCTCCTGATACATCTGCCCGTGACATCCAGAGTTCACCAGATGATAAACCAACCTATCAAAAGGAGATGTCCCAAGAGGAAGGTCAAACTGGTAATTTGGGGTGACTTCAGGACTTTAACTTATCAAGCTAAGACTTTGTGGAAACAACAAGGATGCTATTATACTACTTGGTTCCCCAAATGATGTTGTTAAGTTTAATGGCTGTTATTACATGTTAATTATCAGCTTGCCTATGCAGAATTCAAATGTTTTTGTCACACCCGTGATAAAAAAACAATACAATATTGTTTTGCCATGCTAAGGGTTATTTATAAAGGTTTATGTGGGATAGGCTGTATCACACCCATTTTGTTCAGGAGATCTTTGCAACCAATCAAGAGAACTCTCTCTAAAAATTATGATAATTAGTAAAACTACTTATAATACAGCAAAAATATTAGCAGAAATGAATCTAGAGATGGTGAATTGAGGACCACTGTTTTAGACTAGCCACGGGGGCAATGCATTCTGCTACAGTCTCTATGTGGTCACCACTTTTTACCTCACACCAAATGTTTATCCAGACTCTCTTCCCTGTATAGACTTTTATCTTTAGTTCCCAGTTAATAGAACCCATCCACAGGGGAGATGGCACATGCATTTTATAGCCTGATGGCCTCTATGTTATCTCCATCAAAGATCACACTAGGTACTAGGCCTTTTAGTAGTCCTGCCCTAAGCTTATTGTGATTGGAATTGGAATTGGAATTGGAATTGGAATTGGAATTGGAATTGGAATTGGAATTGGAATTGGAATTGGAATTGGAATTGGAATGACTGTTGTCTGGACCCCTTTTCTCAAATCATACTGTGTTTAAATGCACTGGCAATGAGCCACCCGCCATCAGACTTCCTGAAGTTTGATCCAGGTTGATGATGTCAATTGGAACGGAGTTTTCATTCTCCCCTTTTTGTGGTCATTGCCCCGCCTGATGCCTGAGCATCCCCCTCAGTCTGTATTGTCTCCTCTTCTTCCATGTTACCTGTTTTCTACTATTCCTCTGTTGATTGATTGATTGAATGAATGAATGAATGATTGATAGAGACAAGTTCTCTCTATGTAGACCAGTGAATTCACAAAGAGTTCATTGCCTCTTCAGCCTCCTAAGTGCTGGGATTAAAAGTTCTCACCATTGTACCTGGCACTTACTATTATTATTTTTTAAGTTGACCTGTAAGATACTGTGCTCCCAGGTGGCTTTTCTTTTCTTTTTTTGTTTTTTGTTTTTGTTTTCTTGTTTATTCGAGACATGGTAGCATCTAAGCTGGTATGGTCCAGGCAGAGCTGAGAGTTCAACATCTTCATCTGAAGGCTGCTACTGGAAGACTGACTTCCAGGCAGCTAGGGTGAGGGTCTTAAGCCCACATCCACAGTGACACACCAACTCCATCAGGGTCACACTTCCTAAAAGTGTCACTCCCTGGGCCAAGCATATATAAACCATCACATGCCCCAAGGCCTCTTTCAAGGTGCCTGGCTTACACTTGTTCTCTAAGCTAAACACCCAAGACAAAAGATTTAAAACTGGGATCTGTCTATGAGGGAAACACGGTGTTTTTATTTTTGTGGGGTACTTCACTCTGTAATTTTTTCCAGTTACATGTATTTACCTGAATTTTTCATTTTGTTTTTTTTACAGCTGTGTAATATTCCATTGTGTATATGAACAACTTTTTTTATCTGATCACTTTAATTATGGAATCTAGGTTGATGCCACTTAAGCATTATGAACAGAGCAGTAATGCACATGCCATGAGGATGTTCAAGTGTCTCTGTAGTAGGATTTAAGGACATTGGATGTGTACCCAGGAATGGTGTAGCTGGGTCATATGGCAGCTCTATTTCATGTGATAAAGTAATTTCCAGACTGATTTCTAAGCTGCACTAGTCTATTCTTCCAATGTCAGTGTATGTAGGTTCCCTTCCCCCAACATCCACATCAGCATTTGTTATATGCATTATGATGGTGGTCATTGTGATGGTGGTCATTGTGATGGTGGTCATTATGATGATGGTCATTATGATAATGGTCATTGTGATGGTGGTTGCACTGGCTAGCTTTGTGTCAACTTGACACAGGCTGGAGTTATCACAGAAAAAGGAGCTTCAGTAGGGGAAATATCTCCATAAGTAAGGCATTTTCTCAATTAGTGATCAAGGGGGAAAGGCCCCTTTGTGGCTGCGACCATCCCAGGGCTTGTAGTCTTGGGTTCTATAAGAGAGCAGGCTGAGCAAGCCAGGGGAAGCAAGCCAGTAAGGAACATCTCTCCGTCATCAGCTCCTGCTTCCTGACCTGATTGAGTTCCAGTCCTGACTTCCTTTGGGGATTAATAGCAATGTGAAAAGTGTAAGCTGAATAAATCCTTTCCTCCCCAACTTGCTTCGTGGTCATGATGTTTGTGCAGGAAGAGAAACCCTAAGACAGTGGTCATTATGATGGTATTCATTGTGATCGTGGTCATTGTGATGGTAGTCATTGTGATGGTGGTCATTGTGATGCTAGTCATTGTGATGGTGGTCACTGTGATGGTAGTCATTATGATAATGGTCATTATGATGGTTGTCATTGTGATGGTGGTCAATGTGATTGTGGTCTTGTGCTGGTGGTCACTGTGATGGTAGTCATTGTGATGGTGGTCATTGTAATGCTAGTCATTGTGATGGTGGTCATTGTAATGGTGGTCTTGTGATGGTGGTCATTGTGATAGTAGTCACTGTGATGCTGGTCATTGTGATGGTGGTCTTGTGATGGTGTTCATTGTGATGGTAGTCATTGTGATGGTGGTCATTGTGATGATAGTCATTGTGATGGTGATCATTGTGATGGTGTTCTTGTGATGGTGGTCATTATGATGGTAGCCATTAGGATAATGGTCATTTTGATGGCAGTGATTATGATAATGTTCATTGTGATGGAAGTCATTGTGATGGTGGTCATTGTGATGTTGGTCACTGTGAAGGTAGTCATTATGATAATGGTCATTATGATGATGGTCATTGTGATGGTAGTCATTGTGATGGTGGTCATTGTGATTGTGGCCTTGTGATGGTGGTCATTGTGATGGTAGTCATTGTGATGGTAGTCATTGTGATGGTGGTAAAGGAGATGGTAGTCCTTGTGTTGGTGGTCATTATGATAATCGTCATTGTGATGGCAGTCATTATGATAATGGTCATTATGATGGTGGTCATTGTGATGGTGGTCATTGTGATGATAGTCATTGTGATGGTAGTCATTGTGATGGTTGTCATTGTGATGGTGGTCTCGTGATGGTGGTCTTTGTGATGGTAGTCATGATAATGGTCATTTAGATGGCAGTCATTATGATGGTTCATTGTGATGGTGGTCATTGTGATGGTGGTCATTGTGATGGTGGTCATTGTGATGGCAATGATTATGATAATGGTCATCATGATGGCAGTCATTATAATAAGGATCATTATGAGGGTGGTCATTGTGATGGTAGTCATTGTGATGGTAGTCATTGTGATGCTGGTCACTGTGATGGTGGTCATTGTGATGGGAGTCATTATGATAATGGCCATTATGAGGGTGGTAATTGTGATGGTGGTCATTGTGATGATAGTCATTGTGATGGTAGTTTTTATGATCATTGTCATTTTGATGATGGACACTGTAATGCTAGTCATTGTGATGGCAGTCATTATGATAATATCTTTGTGATGGTAGTCATTGTGGTGGTGGTCACTGAGATGGTAGTCATTGTGATGGTGGTCATTGTAATGGTAGTCACTGTGACAGCAGTCATTAGGATAATGGTCATTATAATGGTGGTCATTGTGATGGTAGTCATTGTGATTGTGGTCATTGTGATGGCAGTCATTATGATAATGTTCATTGTGATGTTGGTCATTGTGATGGTGGTCATTATCATGGTAGTCAGTCATCCTTATTGATGTGAGATGTACTCAACATCTCTGCATTTCTATGATGGCTAAGTACTTCAGGCTGTTGGGAACAAGCAAAAGAATCTTTTCCTAAGTGCTTCCATTTTCTTTTCAGGCTCTATTTAATCATAGAGGAAAACTAAGTTCAAGGACACAGGCTCTAGGGGAGCTGGGGACTTCCCAGTAACTGAACAACTGCTATTCATCCTCTGTTTCAGAGCATAATTACTGTTCTGTCCCTAACCACTGCTCCCATTATTCATCCTTTGTTCCCCCCAAACATAATGACTGTTCCTAACAACAAAGGAACAAATGGATTTGATTGGTTGGACTATAAAAACCTACATTTGTATCAGTTGACAGAGAGCAACCACATAAGGAGAGCCTTTATCCCTAAATCTTCATTGGTAGAAAAATATAACCACAACTTGGCACAGATGTTTCTAATTTCCAAGCTTAAATATTCTGACTGAGGGTGGGGGCCAATGGGAGGGTCAGAGTTCAGCTCCTGAGTCTGTTCTGCAGCACTGATCAATCAACAGTGGCTTGTTTACAATAAACTTTTGTCATCTGCCTTGACCTGGTGTTTAAGTTGTGTTGAGTCTAAGTAGACCCCATAACAGAGGTTTTTTTATAATTAATTAATTAAATTTTTTTACACTCCATATTTTATCCCCCCCCATCCACCCTCCCACTGTTCCACACCCCATACCTCCTGCCTACCCCCCTGTCTCCATGTGGATGTCCCCACTCTCCACTCCACCTGACCTCTAAATTCCCTGGGGCTCCCAGTCTCTTGACACAGACTGAATGAACACAGACCTGGCAGTCCTCTACTGTATGTGTGTTGGGGACCTCATATCAGCTGTTGTATGCTGCCTGTTTGGTGGTCCAGTGTTTGAGAGATCTCAGGGGTCCAGGTTAATTGAGACTGCTGGTCCTCCTACAGGATCACCCTTCTCCTCAGCTTCTTTCAGCCTTCCCTAATTCAACAACAGGGGTCAGCTGCTTCTGTCCATTGCTTGGGTGCAAATATCTGCATCTGACTCAGCTGCTTTTTGGGTCTTCTGAAGTGTGGTCATGCTAGGTCCCTTTTTGTGAACACTCCGTAGCTTTAGTAATAGTGTCAGACCTTGTGACCTCCCCTTGTGCTGGAATAAGTGCTTCCTAGCCATTTCTATTTCTTCTTTAGGAAAATTTATGTCTAGTTCTATAGTCCATTTTCAAATTGGGTTATTTTCTTAACATTTTACTCTGAGTTCTTTTTATACTCTAGACACTAATACTCAAGGATTTTCTCCCACTCTGTGGGCTGCCTATTCACTGGCTTCACATTTCATTTGCTGTCCAGATGCTATGAGATCCCACTTGGTGATTGTGTGGTTTTTCTGTGCTACTGGAGTCTTATGCAGCAAACTTTTACCTGTACCTATAACAAACTGGAAGTATGTGTCCTACTTTTTGCAGGTCTTACGTGGAGGTCCTTGATCCATTTAAAGTTGAGGTTTTTTCCAAACCCTAAGATTTTGATTAATTCTTTGAGAATTTCACCTAATATATTTTGACCATACTCACTCCCTCCCTCAACTCCTCTCAACTCTTACCCACCTTCTTATCCACCAATTTCTAGTCTTTTTCTTCTTCTTCTTTTTATAAGAAAACCTGAATCCAATTTCTGTTACTCAACTCCTCTTGGGGGTGGGCTTGCTTGGTGTGTGTTCACCTACCTAGAGTCACAGCATTAATGAAAATCAACTCTCCTTGTCCTAGAAGCTGGCAAATGCAATAATGCCTCAATTACTGATGAGATTTTGTATGCACCTTATATTTCCATGCTGTGAATTAGTCTGGCTTGAGCTTTGTGCAGGTCTTGTGCATACTGTCACAACCACTGTGAATTTATATGTGCAACTTCTCTGTTGTGTCCAAAAACAGTTTTCCCCTAAGCTATCACCACCTCTGGCTCTTATAATCTCTCTGTCCCTGACACTGACTTTCTATGAAGACCCTTGAGCCTTGGTAAAGAGGATAACTGTATGTATGACCCATTTAGGATCTAACACTCTACAGACTTTAAATTGTCTGCATATTATTTATGAGGTGTCTCTGTGTTAATTGCCACTACTACAAGTATCTTCTATGAAGAAGGTTGAGAGATGCACTAACCTATAGTATAGCAATAAGTCATTAGGAGTCATTTAAATACTATGTTCATAAAGCAGAATAATATGGTTTCCCCCTATGGCCTATGACTTATCTAGCCACAGGTTCTTGGCTCCATTCCTAGTGACAGGTGTGGATTCCATGTCATGGAGCAGGCCTTACATCCAAGCATAAAATGGTTGGTTACTCTCATAACATTTGTACCACCATTGCACCAACAGATAGACCTGATCAGGCCAGTCATTGTTATACCTCATTGGGTTCACGGCTGGGTGAGACTGATAATCGTTTGTATCTTCCTTGCAGGCATAGAACCTTCTAGCACTATGAAAACTGGCCAGTATGTGTCAGTACCTGCTTGGTTTCTCCATGTCCTATGATTCAAGTATGTAATGTTTTCAGGAAGAGGATCTTACTGTCAAGTTCTGGTGGGTAACCAAGAGCAATAGCAATAGCTAATAAGGTTTGAGTGTCTATGGAACCTCACTGACCAACATGGAGTTGAGATTTTTGTGTAAGATAAAAGAGTCTTTTTTTTATCCCTCTACAAACTGATAACCATGTTTCCCAGCATCATTTGTTGAAGAGTTTGTCCTTTCTCCAGTGTATGTTCTTGTCATCTTTGTCAAAGATCAGATAGATGTAGTTACACGGACTTTAGGTCCCCAGTTCTATTCCACCGAGCTATGTATCTGTGCCAGCACTGTGGCATCGTTATGGCTATGGCTCTGTAGCACCAGCTGCACCCAGGTATGGTGTTTGTGCCACTAGTGTTCTGTGAAAAGCTGTTTTGGCTAGCCTTTTTTTGTGCTGCCATATAAATTTTGTGATTGTTTTTTTCTTATGTCTATGAAGACTGATGAGTGTAGGATCAAAATCCTTAATTTTTTTTTATTACTATAGAGGGGGCATCTGCACATCATCACACGTGTCAAGGCCAGAGGATAACTTTATGGAGTTGGTTCTCTCCACCTTTACATGGGTTCCAGAAAGTAAACTCATGTCATCAAATTAGTGTGGCTGCTGCAACACCCACTGGTCCATCTCACTGGTCCCTTTGCTGTTTTAATTAGAAAATATTTTAAGAACTCAGCAAAAATCCACCCATGACTTGAGGAAAAGTTGATATGACCATCTTTTTTTTTTAATTAGATATTTTCTCTATTTATATTGTAAATGTTATCCCCTTTCCTGGTTTCCCCTCTGAAAAGCCCCATCCCCTCCCGCTGCTCACCAACCCACCCACTCCCATCTTAAAAAGTTAATGTAGAGTTCTTGTTCAAAGTTACAACTCCAAGAAATCCTTTAGAATGTTCTGCATTTAAATAAAATAACCCAAACGCTAAAAATTCATATTTTAAAATTCCAAACTGAATTACAATGCAAGGCACATCCTGTGTTTTTTATTTGTGTGGGCTTTTGAGTTTTTTGTTTGTTTTGGTTTAGTTTGGTTTTTTGTTTGTTTGTTTGTTTTATTTGTTTTGAGATGGGGTCCCATGTTGCCCATTCTAGCCTTTGAACTTCTGATCCCCTGGTGAGCCTCAGGCCACCTTGCCATGCTGTTTCACAATGGAAAATTTTCTCCATTCACTTGAGATTTCTCCCTCAGAAATTCTAATGACTTTGCTTAGGCTAATAGGTGATGATGTTATAAGAACAGTTTTTTACACAATGAAAGGTTTTTATCATCATTAATTTTATTAACTTTATTGAGATAGACAATATATATGTCTATCTCACACACACACACACACCATAGTTCACTTTGAACCATTGAACTCAATGTGTTACAGATCCACCACTAAAGTAATTTTAGAAAAATATATCAAACTCCAAAGATACTCTGTACTAATCAGCAGTAATTTTAATTTCTAACAATTATAGCCTTGGGTTACTCATCTACAATGTCCACAGATCTGTATATTCTGGAATTTTATAGCCACATACATATGGCATGTGGCCTTCTCTGGCTTCCTCCTCTCAGTGAGAGCAATGCTGCAACACAGCACCATGGTACAACATGGGCCAGTTCTGTCACACAACTGAAATGTGTCACTTTTTGTCCATGCCACTTTTGTTCATTTGCTAAAAGGCACATCTGGGTTGTCAACTAGAGTTATGAATTATTCTACTAGCAAAATTTTGTATACGTTATGGCTATACCAGGCAAACAGTCAAAAGAGAAGAATGCTTATAGTAGCAAATACATATTTGCTGAATTTTTCTGATAAAGGTACCATCAGAGGTATCGAAAACACATTCCTGAAATCTGGCCATTAGAATTATGAGGTAGGAAGATACAGAGAGGAGATTTTGCAGCATTTAGCAGCAGCACTACCACCACCAGAAATCTGTTTGGATTTTAGGAATGAATCACACTGAAATTAGATGCCAACATATGTGGCAAAATGCAGAAGGCTGGATCACAGTTTGCTGCTATGGGGTCCTGCCAAGCTTTGCCATTTTTCCAGAGGAGGGCTTCCCTGGGCAACCAGCCTCCTCAGGTAGTCACTGGGCTCCAACTGGGGGATATCAGGGTTCTGTCTGTAATATTTCTGCAATTTCTCTAGAACTGTGGGCAGCCCAACTGAGGCAGCATAGTGCATGGGCCCACCCATGTGCCTTGGCCACCCGTACCCATGCAAGTAGATGACATCAATGTGCTCTGGGCTAGCAGCCATCCCCTCCTCCAAGATGCGGAATGCCTCGTTGATAAGGGAATATAAGCAGCGTTCCAGGATCTCCTCCTTGCTGATGGAGCGCTGTTTGATGTGATGGGTTTCTCTATACTGTGCCAGGAGCTCAGAAAGCCAGGGATCAGGTTTGTGGATGCGACCCATTGGCTTGTCATACTGATACCAGCCCTTACCTGTCTTCTGACCAAGTCGCCCAGCTTCACAGAGCATATCAGCAATTGGGGAGTACCTGGTGTTGCCCCTCTTTCGGATGGGGGTTCCTGGTGGCAAGGATGGTCCAGTCAGGCCTTGCCCCTTGCGAACTTTCCAACCCACATCTAGCCCTGAGAGGTCAGACACCCTGAAGGGTCCCATTCGAAAACCAAACTCTTCTAAGATCCCATCTACATCCTCTGGCTTACTACCTTCCTCTAACAAGAAATAGCCCTGGTTGTAATAGGGAGCCAACATTCGATTCCCAACAAATCCATAGCAGTTACCAACAACGACTGCAATCTTTCCGATCTTTTTGGATAAGCTCATAACTGTGGCAATGGTGGTAGGGGAAGAGTATCGGCTAGGAATGACCTCCAGTAACCTCATGATGTGCGCTGGTGAGAAGAAGTGGGTGCCAATCACCAGCTGGGGGCGATCTGTGGATGAAGCAATGTCATCCACATCCAGTGCTGAGGTATTGGTGCACAGAAAGGCTCCCGGCTTGCACAGGGCTGACAGTTCAGCGAAGACCTTCTTCTTCAGGTTCATATCTTCGAACACTGCTTCAACCACTAGATCCACACTCGAAAGCTCCTTTGTGGACGAGGAGAACCTGAGGTTTGGTTTTACTGGAGCTTGCCCACTCTTGGATGCCTCCCTTTCCAAGGTGGAAGTTATCATCTTCTTTGCAGTATCCAGCTGCTGTGGATCTGACTCTACAGCAACCACAGGGATCCCCACCCTGGCAAAAGAGATGGTGATGCCTCGGCCCATTGTTCCCAAGCCTGTGGATTCAGAGAGAAGGAAAGAAAATGTGATTTGTTTGTGCTGGGAGCCAAACAGGTGGTTGCTGGTGGAAGGCATCTGTGGCAAAGTGACATTTTAAAAGAATGACCCCAGGGATAGAGCTGCTGGTCACTGTCACTGTGTGGTGATCACACACGAGCCCTAGCTTCTATGCCTAGTACCAACAATTCGTAAGAACACTGGGACCGGTCAGTGAACATAAATGGATTGAATAGTTCACACACTAAGTGCTCCGGGGAAAATAAAAATCACTAGGGTTCATATACACAAATCCACGTAAGCTCTTAGGATTAATAGACAAATCCAGTCAAGTTCCAAGATGTAAAATTTGTAAAAGCAACTGTGTTCCCTTTATTTATGATTCCTAATGCTTTCCCGCTGCACTTGTAGATTGGTACCTATCCTAGTTGTTTGAGAGGCTTCACCCAGCAACTGATGGAAACTGATGCAGAGGCCCACAGGCAAACATTAGATTGAGCTCAGGGAATCCTCTGGAAGTCTAGGAGGAAAGATTGTAGGAGCCAGAGGGGTCAAGGACACCACCAGAAAACCCACCTAATTAGCTAACCAGGGCTCACAGATATTGAGCTGACAATCAGGGAGCCTGCAGGGGAATGATCTGCGCCTTCTGCATATATGTTACTGCTGTATACCCTGGTCTTCTTGTGGGATTCTAACAGTGGGATCAGGGCTGTCTCTTGACTCTTTTGCCTGATTTTGAGACCCTTTTCCTTCTACTGGGTTGCCTCATCAAATCTTAATATGGGGAAGGTGCCTAGTCTTTACTGCAACTCGATATGCCATGTTTGGCAACTTGATATCTCTGGGAGGCCTGCCCTTTCCCAAGGGAAACAGAGGAGTGGATGAGGAGAGATCTTTCAGGAAGGGAATTGGAGGAGAGAAGAGAGAGGAAACTGTGGTTCGGATGTAAATAATAATAATAATAATAATAATAATAGCAATAGTAACTTAAAAATATTTATTTCTCTGTGTGCATTATTATAAGACATCAGCATAAGGAGTTGGGTGTCCTCATCTATCCTTTCTGCCTATTTCTTTTGAATCAGGGATCTCTCTCTTAAGAGGCCAAGAGCTTGTCTTTTCACTAGTCTGGAAGTCAGCAAGCACAATGATACCCCTGTCTTTATCCCCCACCACCACCACCTTGAAACAGGCATTACAGATGTTTGGGGGGAGGGGCTGCTCAAGTTGTCACATGGATGCTGGGATCAAAACTTTGATATTCATTATTTCAAAGCAGTTACTCTTTTCCCTTTCTTTCTTTCTTTCTTTCTTTCTTTCTTTCTTTCTTTCTTTCTTTCTTTCTTCCTTCCTTCCTTCCTTTCTTTCTTTCTTTCTTTCTTTCTTT
>NC_034601.1:17149014-17153744 GCF_900095145.1 Mus pahari
AACTCAGAGATCTGCCTGCTTCTGCCTCCCAAGTGCTGGGATTACAGGCATGTGCCACCACTGCCTGGCTAAAGCAATTACTTTTTACTGCTGAGCCATCTCTCCAGCCCCCAATATATTTTCACATATTAGCAATGAACTGTATGAAAATAAGAAAACAATTCTACCTACAATAACATAAAAAATAATTATACTTATGGAATACATTTAACAAAGGAGGGCTTGCATACTAAAACCAATGAAACACCACTGGAAAAAAATTAAAGAACATCCAGGGTACTGTTCAGTGTTAAAATGCTGTGTGCACAAGGCTCTGATACCTAACATTGAAAACAAGAAAAGAAAAGAAAAGAAAAGAAAAGAAAAAGGAAGGAAGGAAGAAAGAAAGAAAGAAAGAAAGAAAGAAAGAAAGGAAGAAAGGAAGGAAGAAGAGGGAGGGAAAGAAATAAAAAGAATCAAAACCATCTAGATATTGGCAGAAAGACAGCCAATGTTCATGGACCAGAAAAAAATTTAGTATTGTTAGGATGAAATATGAAATTAATCTGTAGAGCCAATGCAAGCACTATAACATCCCAACTTTTTGCACAATTAACACTTGATTCTAAAATTCATATAGAAATGCAAGAAACCTAGAAGAGTCAAAACAGTATTTTTAAAAATTAGAGATGGGGCTAGAGAGATGGCTCAGCAATTGAGAACACTGGCTGCTCTTCCAGAGGTCCTGAGTTCAATTACCAGCCACCACAGGTGACTCACAGTTATCTGTAATGGGATCTGATGCCCTCATCTGGTGTGTCCGAAGACAGCAATAATGTACTCACATATATAAAATAACCAAATCTTTAAAAAAAATTGGGGAAGTCACTCTTCCCAGTTTCAATAATTAAGACCAAAGTATAGTTAGTATTCAAGGCAGTGAACAGATGGTATATGCTGAGAGTCGGAAACAAACTCCACTTGTATGGCCTATGTGTGGACAGGACTGCCACAGTTGGAAGGTCCCTAGAGATGACCCACAGGATGGAAAGAGTTCATGGACCCCAGCAAGAATTAACAAGTGTTAACATGAGTACCATGTTCAACAAAATAAGAGCTTCCCCAAGCAAGTGACATTTGAAATGTGCTGTGCTTTTCATACAACAGTGCCACTGCACATATGAACCAACAACAGCTCTGGATGCACACACAAGACCTGCACAACAGTGAGCCAGATGCAATCCCAACATAAAGGGGAGGAGGGCAGGATGTCCACCTGCAAGCTGCGGGCTATTGGCCAGTGATGGCTGTTGCCATGAGAAGTCAGCTTTCCCTCTTCCTAGAGGCCGCTCACGTACCTGTAGATGGCCTTACACCACACACATGTTAGCAGCACTAAGTGACTTCCATGATTTTGAAAAAGAGAGAGAACACATGAAATTGGGGGGAGGTTAAGGGAGGAACTGAAGGAAAGGGGGAGCAGAGAGCTTGATCCAGACACAGTGAACACATGTATGAACTTCTCAATCAATTAGAAGAGATGCGCAGGTTTGAAGAATGTGCTTACCAAGAACACCAACCGAGGAGATGGGTTGGGCAGATGCCGTTTTCCAAGATGCTCCCGAGGGAGTTGACCACTTACTTGCAGACTTTTCAGCAAAAAAGGCATACTGCAGGGCTCTAGCCTGGCCCGACCCCCGAAGGTACTTAAACAGCTTCTCTTCTTCCTTGATGGCCACTTCATAGGGATGCTTCACGGAGGCCTGGACTGAACGGACGCAAGTCTCCGGAGCCAGGCGGCCAGGGTACTGCTTTCGTACCTTGGCAATGGCTTCTTCAAAAATACTGTCCATGTTGGGCAAACTTGGAACTGGCTTGTTTAGGATCCTACGGGGTTCTATGGGTTTATCTGAAAGGAATTGCTAAAGGTCAGAGTATCATAAGCATAGCAGAAAGACAGGACTACACAAGAACAAAACGATGGTGCGGTATGTGGTTCCCACAACCCAGTCAGACACTATGCACTACGATATCTAATGAAACATGAATTGCAAAGTCTGCAATCTTAGTAACTTCAGACCGTAAAGTAAAATTTAGAAGACCTAAAGTATTATGCTACAAATTCAGACATGAAAGGTGCATTCTCTTTTTATTCTGAGGCCAAGCAACTTTATAATATATTAAATATTAATCTGTCTGTACGAAGAGTACAGTTCTTAGTTAATGTCATCTATTCAAAATTATTCACATTCTTTCCCTAATAATGACAAAAATCTTTAAAATACCATAACAGATGGGAATGTTATATGGGGCAATGATTGGCAATGAAAAAGAATTGCAAATTCATTAATAAGGTCTTCCAGTAGAGTAAACTGATTTTTAATACAAGAGAAAAGATAGTCCATGGGGCAAAAAGAGTCTTTTTTTTTCCTTCTATCCAGAAGGTGGTGGGATAGCTGAATACACAGGTGGGATAACTGACACACAGGTAGGAGAATGGGATACACAGGTGGGAGAACTGGATACACAGGTGGGAGGACTGGCTACACAGGTGAGAAAACTGGAGACAAGGGTGGGAGAACTGAAACACAGGTGAGAAAACTGGATACACAGGTGGGAGAACTGATACACAGGTGGAAGAACTGACACACACACACACACACACAGGTGGGAGAACTGGATACACAGGTGGGAGGACTGGATACACAGGTGAGAAAACTGGAGACAAGGGTGGGAGAACTGATACACAGGTGAGAAAACTGGATACACATGTGGGAGAACTGATACACGGTGGGAGAACTGGATACACAGGTGGGAGAACTGGATACATGGGTACTAAATAAGTAAATGAACTCTGTTCTCTGCCAAGCACCCACTTCAAAACAAGCCATAATTTCGCTGAACTCCTAATACTATACATTTTTCTAGGGGAAAAAAACAAACAAAGGAACTTAAGTTAGGCACCAGAACCATATGGTTCTATAATCATTTTTTTTGTTTTGTTTTGTTTTGTTTGGGGTGGGTGGGTGGGTTTGGTTTTTTTTTTTTTTTTTTTTTTGGTTTTTCAAGACAGGGTTTCTCTGTGTAGTCCTGTGTGGGAAGCCACATTCACCATTATAAGATGGCACCTGAGCCCAAAGGGCGTCGGCCAACTAACTGACAACTAACTGACAACTGTTGTGCACATGCTCAAACAGCACAGATGATGAGTCACAGCTCAAGCCCGGAGCATGCAAATGAGGGTATATAGTGAGCACCAATCATAGAGTGACACATTCCTCTTAGGCCTATTTAAACAGCACCAGTTTTCAGGCTCGGGGTCTTTTTGCTTCAGCAATAAAACCCATTTTAAAACGTCTGCAGAAGGATCCTGTTGTGGCGCATCTTTCTTGCTGGCAAGTTAGGCGATTGCGACAAGTGGTGCTGAAAACCCGGGAACCAGAACATCTGAGGCACATGTGAGGACCCCCTGGAGGACAGGGAGGATTCAGAACTGCATGAGGTGGGAATAATAAAGGTAAGCTCCGAGAGATATGCCTCCGTTTGGAGAATATTTTCTGTGGGTTGCTCTCGCACTTCCTGTGTTGTTTATGGTCGCTATAAAACTGGAAGCAGGCAGGCGACCCCTGTGGAAGTTAGTTAAAGCTCGCATACAGGATAAACAGTGTGAAATGCTGGTTAAGGAAGGACAAAGAGTGCTACAGGATCTCCAGGGGAGCATGTCAGAAACAGAGCGCAGTAAGGTAACAGGAGCGTGCAGGAAACAGACAAGAAAAGACAAGGGAAAAGCAAAAAAGAAAAGGAGAATAAAAAATGCCGAAAAAGGGTGCAGAAGGACATAAGTCGCTGTACCCACTGGCAGAACCAGAACTTCTTGAACTGACGAGTTCCAAGGAGTCAGGCCTCTCNGAGAGTGAGGNNGAGNCCTTAGAANAGGCCNCNGCAGCCTATGAGTCAGATCGTTATGGCCCGCTAAGGGGTAGCTCGAGTGCCCACCCACCACCCTATCAGGAGAAAGGTAGAAATGAGTGTAGATACTCGTTCTGTCCCAAGAAAACACACAGGAAGTTACGGCAGATGTTTCCTGTGTTTGAGGACACCAACAATGTTAGATATCACCAACCTTTAGAGCATAAGCAGGTTAAAGACCTGGCCGAGTCAGTAAGAACTTATGGTGTAAATGCTTCATATACACAGTCACAAATTGAGAGACTCTAACACTGCTATGACCCCAAAGATGGCTCTGTCCCTCACCTTATTTACACTCAATTTTTTGAATTTGGATGAAAATGGTCGTTCTGCAGCGGAAAGGCATGGTCAACAGCCTAAGCCGCCTACTGAAAGACCTAGATGGAAAAATGTGCCAAGTAACAAATGGGAAGACCCAGATCCTGTGTTAATAAGATCCAGGGGAACTGTTTGTGTTTTTCCACAGAGAGAAGACAATCCAATCTGGGTACCAATGCNATTGGTGNGAATTCTAAAAGAAGATCATGAAGACCCAGAGGGCTGTGAACCNGATGGGAGTGCTGCTGATGTGGATATGGATTAAATTCCGTATCCCCTTATGGGCCATAGTAAAAACATGGCCAGTACCTATGCCTGTATATTTCAATTCAATAGTGTTGCCTGCATTCTTTTCAACCGTGTGCCAACAAAACATGCCATGCATGATTCCCAATGGGGAAACTCCCCAACCGTATACCTCTACTAATTTTTCCTTACATGACACTTTATGTTTTACTATGGGA
>NC_034601.1:17154364-17195663 GCF_900095145.1 Mus pahari
CTTCTGCATTTTCTTACTTTAAGGAGTGGGTGGGAGTTTCTCTATTTGGTGCAATAATATGCTGTGGAGGAGTATTGTTACTTTGATTGCTGTGCAAACTTAAAACCCAACAAAGACATGACAAAGTCGTCATCACTCAAGCTCTTTGGCCCTTGATAATGGTGCCTCCTCAGAAGTCTGGTTGTTACTACCTAAAGAATAGTATGACCTGTTGAGTTGTTAGCTCTTGCACCCCATGGGCCTTGCTGCCTATTGCACTGGGACACGTGACACTCAACACCCTCGAATAGCCCTTGCACAGCGGTGAGTTCTGCTCATTGCACGCGCTAGGGTGTTTTGGGACTGGTCTTGTACTTTCCATCTTGATCTCCATGGATTGAGGAAATTGATGGAAAAGGCCTTTTTTCAATGAAACAAAAAAGGAAGAGATGTGGGAAGCCACATTCACCATTATAAGATGGCACCTGAGNCCGAAGGGCGTCAGCCAACTAACTGACAACTAACTGACAACTGTTGTGCACATGCTCAAACAGCACAGATGAGTAACAGCTCAAGCCCGGAGCATGCAAATGAGGGTATATAGTGAGCACCAATCATAGAGTGACACATTCCTCTTAGGCCTATTTAAGCAGCACCAGTTTTCAGGCTCGGGGTCTTTTTGCTTCAGCAATAAAACCCATTTAAAAACATCTGCAGAAGGATCCTGTTGTGGCGCGTCTTTCTTGCTGGCAAGTTAGGTGATCGCAACAGTCCTGGCTGTCCTGGAACTCACTTTGTAGACCAAGCTGGCCTTGAACTCAGAAATCTGCCTGCCTCTGCCTCCCAATAGCTGGGATTAAAGGCGTGCCCGGCAGTTCTATAATCTTAATTTCATGAAATGATTTTAAAATCAGATAAACATGCAGGCATGTGCGCTTGCGAGCACACACACAGACACACAGACACACCAAATCAGAGTTACCAAAACTCAGCACCACATAATGGGTTCTAAGAAGATCTACTATCTCAAGAATAAGCCATCATAGCATAAAAGAAAGAAAGAAAGAAAGAAAGAAAGAAAGAAAGAAAGAAAGAAAGAAAGAAAGAAAGAAAGCAAGCTGGATCAAAGCAGAGGCCCAGCAAGGCTTGTGACCACTTCTACCCTTGGCTCTGCTCACAAGCTTTTACAAAACAAGGGGGTCATACTTCAGACAGACACAAATGTAGTCCTCTTCCACACACCCTTCTGCCAGCTGTGCAGGAGGAGATTACCAGTCTGCCTAAAGAGACTCAATGTATAGCTCACATAAGTTGTTTCCTTAGAGACAAAAAGACTCCTTTCCTCTTACTCTGACCCAATGTGCTGCACCCATGTTAGACTCCACAAATGACCGAGAGAACAACTGCCTATTGTCAACTCTAGGAAGGCCACTCACAGCAGATGGCACCTCAACAGGAGGTCTCCTGTGTGGGTCAGGTCACTCCATACCTTGGAAATATTCACGGACAGAAAAAAGGTAGATTACACGGAGTAAGAAGTAAAATGAAAAGCAAGACCAAGGAAAAAAGGAAAAGGAAAACATCCTTGCCTCTTCTCTCTCTCTCTCTCTCTCTCTCTCTCTCTCTCTCTCTCTCTCTCTCTCTCTCTCTCTCTCTCTCTCTCTCTCTCTCTCTCTCACACACACACACACACACACACACACACACACACACACACACACACACACACACACCACTAATCACTCAGGCAGAGCCTCACTGCAGAAACACTTGTTCACCACAAGCAAGTTACATACACACCTCCATCCACTCTTCTCAACAAAGTTTTAAAACCATCACAAAGAACTGCCCCAAGCCAGAACCTTAGACAACTTAAGTTTTAAAGCAGAGGATGGCTCAACATTGGGGTGCCACCAAGTGGACAACCTGTAATGTTGCTGAGACCGGCAGCATTTTGTTTTATAAACTTTGGGGTTTAATGTTTAGAATTAACTTTAAAAGCTGAAAGCAATAAACACCCTAGACCACAGTGCAAGTGTGATAAACCTTGGTTCTTAACCTCTGTCTGAAGCACTGAAGTCTCGAAGCCGAATTCAGGGAATCCAGGGAAGGACAGAACTTCCTATGGAAACCCAGGCTGCTACAAACATAAATCAATAGCATCCTGGGACACTCTCTGCAAGCAAATTATACGAGTCAGTGCCCACAAGCCAAGCAGCCCTCCCTGGGCCACAGAGACACAGACCAGTGACAGCAGCCTGGGAGGCAGAGCGCCACAGGGAGGGCGCTTCTACAGCGGGCAGGGCACCTCCTCGCGGGCAGGACTTGCTGACTCCTAGTTAGAAGGCAGCAGTATTTTCCCATCAATACCTCCTCTTTGTAGTGTGAGTGCCACTGTCACACCGAACCTTCAACTAGTTGGACCATAAAAAACAATTTCAAAAACTGGTCCCTGACAGGGGCATGCCTTGGAGTGACCAGAGCCTTCCGTGTCACTAAGTGGAGATCGGCACACACTCCGTGCTGCCTGGGGTCCGACAATCCTCATGAGTAATTTCTTAGTCAGTTTTAGCATCTTCTGCTCAGTTAGAGGCTGCAGCCGCCATAAACTTTCCCGCAGAGGTTGTCAAGCCGTTTGGCTTCTGTTGTGATTTTCTCGCAGGAAGGTTAGTGGGAACTGAACACTGGCTTTGCACTCAGCTTCCAGTTATGCCCTCAGCTATAGTTTCAATTTTTCTAGCTTTAAAGGTGCAGCTTGAAGAAGAAAAAAAAAAAAAAAAAAAAAAAAAAAAAAAAAAACAAAAACCAGTAAGCCATCTATCAGTAGGTGGTGCTAAAGGCATACTTGAAGGAACACCACTGGTCTTCAAGCCCAACAGGGGCAGAAGTCACTTGCCCAAGACAGAAGCCATGCTGTCTCTGAGAGCCATGCAGAGCCCTACATACTTGTTTCTCTGTTTCAACTTTAATTATAATTTTCAAGCAGAAAAAAAACACTCATAAATCCTCAAAAGCAGGGCAGAATGAAGTATAAAGTATCGCCTTTGAACTTCAGCAAATGTCCAGTTCCAGTCCAGAAAGAGTCATTCCACTGCCTGTGAACACTTCCGGAAGTTTCCAACATACACAGCAGTTATGCATACCCACTCTCAGCATATTAACCTTCTCTCCCACCCCCACCCCCTTGTTTCCTTACACCATCCGCAAAACACCACTTAAAATAACATTGTTCTCGTTGGCTGATACAATATACCATGGAGTTTATGCCAGATCAATGCAGTTTAAAGCTTGGCTACATTCTACTACATGGATACCTTAAGGAGGTCCTTATTAGAATGCATGTTTAACTTGTTCCTAATCTTGCGCTATTTTCTATTATTGTTTACCTATAACCTTCTGAGCAAATTTGATGGCTTCTTCAACTGTGTCTGACTTTACAACTGCATCCAGAATTCCAAGCTTGAGTGCTTCATCTGCTGAAATATGTCTTCCTGGATCAAAAGGAAATAAAACAAATCAAGTAACAGTGCGAGGACACGCTGGGGCATTGCTCTGTCTAGTGGGGAAGGTGGCGATTCCTGGAGATACGAACTGATAAGTGAAATGCCTAAGGCCAACCTGGCTACTGTACTTGGTGATTTGTTTTTGAGACAGGGTCTCACTATGTACCTCTGGCTGCCCAGGAACTCCACACATAGGCCAGGCTGGTCTCAAACTCAGAGACCCACTTGTCTCAGACTCCTGCGATTGCTGGGATTCAGAGGTATGAACCACCATGCCCAGGCTGAACTGCTGTGGTTGAACCTCACTACAGATGTGGCCACCAAACTTGAATTCAAACAGTGGCTCTAATTCTTACTGATAGAGAAACCATAGGGAACTCTGCAAGGACTCTAATTTCATCTCTGGTAGATGGAGGTAATTATGCTTACCATAGTAATTCTGAGGATTCAGTAAAAGATGAGTGGTCTCTTTAGATCCTTATAACATTGTGTGTCTGTATAGAAGTGTGAGAAATGGTTGGGTTTTGGACTGTAGTACACCTCCTGCAAACCAGGAACTGTACCGATCAAGAAGAGACAGTCCACAAACAGAATGCTAGTGGGCCGAACAGGAGAACCCACATTTATTAAGTTGGCATTCCACCAAGTACAGCGAGAATCACATAGGAGAAATCAGACAGAGTTTTATCCCTTTCCGGTTAGCGAGCACCTTGACTCTGACCTAGACTATAGACTGGGCAAGCTTTGCAAGCCTGCTTCCTATGGAGACTTCGAAGGAAGCAGGTACCATTAAACAGCTGCTCCTTCAACGCCCTGGCAGAGGAGTGAAGCCCCTAATCCCAAACTTGGTGGAATCAGCGCTCGGCTGAGGGTTCTTTGCTTCATCAAAACCTTCCAAACCTCCTCATCCGGTGAGAGGGGTGGGGCAGGAGAGTGGTGTCAAGTGTCCTCTGTATAAAGATGCTTGGGTGAGCATAAGTTGAACCTGTGAGCCTAAAAGACCAAAAAGACCAAGGCATAGAAAAATAAAATCTGGGCACTATAAGGAGCTCTGGGATAACAAGATGGGGAATGTGAGCTGCCCATAGAGGGGCTGGCTGTTGTCAAGCTCTTGAGTCTCCCAGAAAGAATATCTTGGCTGTGTTTTCAATTAATAATGCCTTAACAACGGCCCAGTTCTGATCCGAACTACTAACAAGTAAGCACAAGGAAGCCCTGCATGCTCAACCTAATGCCTCAGCCAGGTTGAGACTCATTCTTTCTTGGGCCACACACAGTGTAGACTGGACCTCTGTCTAGCAGGCTGTGAGCCGAAAGTGCTGGAAGATGAGCCGTGGGGAGACCCAGAGTGACCAAGAGCATCTCCCACACATTTGACACTGCTATGTTTCTTTCCAAATGTCTTCAAGATTTTTTTCCAAAGCTTAAAATTTCAGTGTCATCACAGAACATCTCTGTGCTATCATTTTAAAGCCAACCCCCAACCCAGCCACCAGATCACAACATCTACTCAAGAAGACAGGCATGTGAGTCCTGTGCCAGCGTCCCCCGATTCACGGGGCCTTTGCTATGCAAGTCAAAAACCTGTCCATCTCAGAGTCCTTGCTTCTTTTCTCATGGTGCTAGAATGGCGGCAGCCCAGGAGTCTGAAGTGGGCCAAGATGGCAAGCGGCATTCTGTGAAAGCCAGCCAAGTTTCCTTCGCTCCTCTCTGTTTAAGAAGTGGGTTTTTCTTCCTGATTTTTCTCTGCAGCACTCTGAGCTTCCTGACAAGTTTCTTCAATTTCTTCACTGGTTTAATTCTGTAAATCTTTGGGTTTGCAAACTCAAAACCCACCCATATCTTTTATGATCCTATTTCTATTTTGTCTTTTGCTGAATAACCTGCCTCACGTGCACTGAATTTCTGCAGAATGCTAATTCCAAGCATTCTCTGGAGAAATCGAAATCACTTCAAATACTTCCCGTTCTTTAAAATATACTCATCATTAAACATTTGGTAACCTGATTGTTTGAGTGAATATGAATTCAATACATCTAGTTTCCTTCTACACACCCCTTTAAGAGGACAAAGTTATTTTTAATTCATATAGTCTGTTGCTTTCTATGTTGGCCCATGGGGATATAGTTTTTCTGTCAGTTTTTAAAAATCAGATCATATAGATCTCTAATAATAGTTCTAAAAAGTCACCCATTTATATTCTTAGAAATTAAAAAGCTAGTATTTTCATAGGTTTTATCTGTCAATATTTACTGTACTGGAAATTAAAACTGGGAACCTTAGAAAGGTTTCTGAATGAGATCATTTTAAAATGATGAGAAATTTATTATACGTTTACACAAGCTTTTGCTAAAATAATGGAATTTAAACCTTTGCTGTGTTAACTGCTCATTCAATAGGACAGCATCTGCAAGTAGGAACCTCATCTTAACCTTACTTAGAAAACAGCAGTATCAAGCTGGAGCCAATGAAGAGGGGCTCTGAGAAGGGTCTAAGCACAGTACACAGTCTACATCACCCTCTGGTGGGTACTGCTACTGTGCACACGATGAAAGGAAAGATGGCACACACGCGCACACTTAACCACACTTGTTTGAAATAAATACCTGGTTTTATGCCAAGGAACAAACCCAGGTTTCATGCAAGCTGGATAAGCACCCTACAACTAAGCTATACTACAGCCCCAGACATTAAACTTTCTAAACCAGGTCTGACTGCTATGGTTCCTATATGAACATGTGGTCTACAGATTAAAAAAAAAAGATAAACTTCCATAAACCCCAGGTTGATGAGCCCTCTGCTCATGTACATGGGCTCCTCATGGAAATATTTGGGAAGTGCTTAGGAAAGTTATTGTCTCTATTTTATGGATGACAAAATTTGGAGTCAGTGAAGCTAAAGTAGCCTCCTTAGAACCCACATGGGTAGTAAGTGACCAAGACAAGATTTTCTAGATTCTAATCTAGTACTCCACATTGATCCAAATCATAACTGGGATTTCCACTGACCTGTGGTAATTAAGTCAAGAGCAACAGGAACTCCGACGACCCTGGGAAGAAGCTGGGTTCCTCTTGCCCCAGGAAGAATCCCCAGCGTCACTTCTGGGAAGCCAACACGAGCCTACAAAACATTAAAGGCAGAAAGGCCACCATAAAGAGATGGTGCAATTGCACTCAAGGGATCCTACCCATAAGAAACAGTTTCACTGAAATCAGCAACAGTGTCTGCTGTCTCCTTTAACTGGTGTCTTTTCACACTCCCTTGCTTGGGCACATTTTTCCCTTTGACTCCATAATGACATGCCACAGATAACAAAGTAGCCTCTACAGTTCCCAGGGTTCCTGGAAGCTCAGAATGAGAGGACAAAACCAAGAGGAAGGGAAAGAATGATACAGAGCTTCTCCCATCTCCACACTACAAAGAATATACACAACTTAACAATAAAAGGACAGCCGACTAATAATGGGCCGATTATCTAGATAAACGACACCCCAAAGAAAGCACACAAGTGGCAAATGATGCTCAGAACCCTTGGCTGATGGGGATGGGGATGTAAGCCCTGATGAGAGGCATGTGATGCCTGCCAAATGAGTACAATAAAAAAGGCAGGTGCTCACCTGGGCAGCACAGACACTCAGACTGGAACACTATAGAGATGACTGGCAAGGTAGCTGGCAAGGATGGCACACATATTCATGAAGTGTTTGATAGTTTTCAATAGAGAAAGGACCATTAGAGCACAAGTAATTCTCAGGGGGAAACATTAAAAATGGGGGGGGTTGTTTTTGGGGGGGTTTTGTTTTGTTTTGTTTTTGTTGTTGTTTTGTTTTTTTGTTTTGTTTTGTTTTGTTTTTTGAGACAGGGTTTCTCTGTATAACAAACCCTGTTTTTTTGTTTTGTTTTGTTTTGTTTTTTGAGACAGGGTTTCTCTGTATAACCCTGGCTGTCCTGGAACTCACTTTGTAGACCAGGCTGGCCTCGAACTCAAAAATCCGCCTGCCTCTGCCTCCCGAGTGCTGGGATTAAAGGTGAGTGCCACCAATGCCTGGCCAGGGGAGGGGCAGTTTTAATTAGGAAAGGGAAAAGTGATTAAAATAAAACCAGAAGAGGGAATAGGATAAACTATGAAGATGTTTGAAAGAGTCATAAGGTATCAAACTATCATTTATCTACCTAAGATCACATATAACACACCTGAATCTGTATCTATGCATACATATATGTTTTAAATGGCATTTTCTCATCAGGACTGACAATGCTACCCACAGGAGTTATAGGTTATTTAACAAAAATCCCAACGCCAGGCATGAGAAGTCCCCATTTGAGCTGTTGGTCATGACTGCTCAAGAGGCTCCCAACACACTCTAGAATCTTGCTGTTGGCTTTTGGTTGTCTCCCAGAGATGGCTGGAGAGTCCCTGTTGCTGAGGACATTATGTACTTCAGAAACAGGGCCCAGAGGCTGTGGAGCTGGAATTGACCTGAAAGCTCCTGAGGACTCGCTTACGTGGTACACAAGCTTCCAAAGGAGGGAAGCAACCAGCCATCCAAGCCAGCTACGATGCCCATGAACCAAAACAAGCATCTTGAGTGTTGCAGCAGTGCCCATACCGTCATGGTAACCAGGTAACCAGCAGCTCTCTAATTGGACTTAAGAGCTGCTCAACAGAAGAGGAACCATTCCTGGAAATGGGGATCTAGCCATACACGGCTAGTGAGGTCATAGCTCTTGGAGGGGAGCCTACAACCAATCACTTTACTGAAGAGCAGAATCACAAAGTACACTGTAAATACTGTGCCCTGGTCCCCACAGATGAGTGTAGTCCTCACCCCTCACTGAGGAAATGGCTCTTTGTAACAACCGAAGACAACTCTAGAAAATCACAACCAATCAAAATGCAGAGTTGTGGAGTCCAGTCCCAGTGGGACATCTACAAAAACAACTCTGGAACCGAAGACCCAGGGGACACAGAAAAGGGGGCAGGGACCAAACAACTGAGCACCAGCTCTCAAGATGCACAGGACTGTCAGCAGTTCAAAGCCATCAGCCCCAGACATAGGCCACACTTAGAGCTGGCACTGAAGACATGGCCCACCCTAACTGTGCCCCTGGGAGCCTCTTACCTTTGCATCGGCAATCCGATAGTGACAGCCCAAGGCCAGCTCGAGTCCTCCTCCAAGAGCCACGTCTTGGATGGCGGCCACCACCGGCTTCTGGGATCGCTGTATTTCATCTACCAAGCTCCCTAATGAGAGGCCGATGGAAGATTTAAAGGCATGGATATCAGCACCTAAAGACACAGGGACAAGGAAGTAGTTCAGAAGGACGGAGCCATGGTCACTAACACTAGGAGACCCAGCCAGTTTTAGAACTTCAGATGCCTTGGGACTGAGAGGTGCTTTATTCTCGAACTGTAAGTGGAAGGAAATGAGAGAAAAATCCAATCTTTACAGAGAACCATGTAACCTTCCACGTTCTGTGTTCCCACTTTGTACAGAGAAGCTCTAAGTTTGGGGAAATTTAAAAGCTCAGAAAAAGAACTAGATTCTTTACTAAATCTATCATTTTGAAAATCAGTGCCTCTTACTGTTCACCAACCTATTTTAGAAGAACGTTGGGCTCAGTGGTTAAGAGCACTGACTGCTCTTCCAGAGGTCCCGAGTTCAATTCCCAACAACCACATGATGGCTCACAACCATCTGTAATGGGATCTGGTACCCTCTTCTGGTGTGTCTGAAGACAGTGAAAGTGCACTCATATACATAAAATTTAAAAAAAAAACAACTTAACAACAAAAAAGGAATGTCACCCTTTCTTCACTAAGGACACAAGCCATTACAATGTAAGATGCCACAGGAAAGGGCAAACTACCTATGTTGGAAACCAGTTTAGTACTGATATATTTCCTGAAAGCATTTTTTAAATGATTTATTTATTTTTGTTTTGTAGGTATGAGGATTTTGTCTGCTGCTATGTCTGAGCACACATGCCTGCAGTGCTCATGGGGTCCTGAGGAGGGCGCTAGACTCCCCGGAACTGGAGTTAGCGATGGTTGTGCGTGGCAGCCATCCCACCTCAGTGTGAGCAAACCTCTGTCCTCTGTAAGAGCAGCCAGTGCTGTTAACACTGAGCCATCTCTCTAGACCCCGATAGATTTCCTATGAGTAAGAAAATTAGCATGGCTCGTCTTTCTGGGTTATAAAAATGATGCAGGAATTATAAACATGTAAAACCTGTACAACAGCAACCACAGAGGACCACCTAAATATCCTCACACAGAGATAAAGTTTAAGACTTTGGCAAGTTCTTAGTCCTCCCGCGCATATGTAAGTGGATTTATGGTCTGCACGTGCAATTTACTATTTTTGTCTCAATACCTATCTTGACTAACTTGAAGTTCAGTATGTATTTCTGACAAGAACAGACTGTAAAGCCTTATTTTTTTTTGTCTTTACATGACAGAATACATAATTCATATAGTGTTTCCATAGGGCATCAGTAAGCTTGGTACACATTTAAAATTGAATGATTTCAGGGCTGGCAGTACAGTGCAGCTTCGGGGGGCCAGCGTAGCGAGCACGAGGGCCTGGGCTTAGTCTCCAGGACTGAAAAAAGTTTAAATTAAAAAATAATTTTGTGTTCAACACAGGTTTTTCGAGACAGGGTTTCTCTGTATAGCACTGGCTGTCCTTGAACTCACTCTGTAGACCAGGCTGGCCTTGAACACAGAAATCTGCTGTCTCTGCTCCCCAAATGCAGGGATTAAAGGCATGCACCACCACTGCCTGTTTTTTTTTTTTTCAACTTTTTTAAAAAATGAATTAAATTTGTTGTTTAACAGTTTCATACACCCTCAGCCTCTCTTATGTCCCAACCACCCCCACCAACCCCCACTCTCCACAAAATCCCTTTCCCACATTCATGTCTTTGTGTTTTGCTTCCTTGAGTTTAGCCAGAGCCATCTGCATTACCACCGGCTTGGAAGTATCCATTAGTGGCTAGTGGCTAGCATCGAGTACACCACAGAAGACAATGACCACTGCTCTCCCAAGATCTACCAGAGGTCAGTAGTGGGAGAGGCAGGGCCCAAGCACCCCTCCCCCACCCATAACTGTCTAAGGATAAGACTAGCCTTGTGCAGGCCCAGTATGGGTGGCTGTACCGGCTGAGAGTATGTGATTGCAATGGCTGTGTCATGTCAGATGTTATTTTGTGGCCCTTCTCCTCCCCTTCTGGCTCTCTTCTTTTGAGGCTGTCTCACTGTGTAACCTAAACTTGCCTAGAACTCATTTTATATCCCAGGCTGACCTCGAACTCATGACTCTCCTCCCTTAACCTTCTAAGTGCTGCAGGCACAGGAGAAGGCCACTGCACTAAAATGCACTGGTTTTGCTTTCTCGTAGTTGGCGTGTATGAATGTCTTGCCTCTACCCTTTCTCCAGGTCCTCCCTCCTCTCCCTTACCCCAAATAACCCCCCCTTATACCAGGTCTGTCTCATGGTGTGATTTCTCAGGGGGACATCTTGGCATGCGCCTGCCAGGTACGCCACTACCCTGCATGCACACCTCTTTGTACTCCAAACTTTTATGCTCTAGTTCCCAACTGATTTTTGGAACTCTGCCAATGTGTTTAAGGAGAGGGTACCTTGCCCTATTTGGAGCTGCACAGTCCTGCACAAGACTGCGAATCAAACTGGGCCATTTCTGATAACTTCCTTAATCCAACATTTTTCAGCCCAGGAACTTGGATCACGGTCCAGTTGTCCCCTGTCATCATGCAGAAAACCGGGCTCCCCATGGTTCTGACCCTCTTTCGGGCCTCAATTCACGGATTCAAGCTTAAGATTCTTGTGAGAAAGCCAGTTCACGTCTGGTTTAAACTTGGCGTATCAATTTAATCTGTCTCTTCCTCAACCATTCTCATCTGGACTTGCTGAGCATTAAAATGTGTATAAAAACATATTGCTTTGGTTTGGTTTTGGGTAGTGAACAATCTCTACAGTGTTGAGCAGGCAATGTAAGCAGTGATTTTATGGCCAGTATTTTTACATTGTTTTTTATCCCGACCCCAGAACTGGTGTACTCTCAGGCTACCATTTACAAATACTGAAGACCTCTGGAATTGGGCCCTCATCCCATGTGACTTCCGTCAAAGGGTGCAATATGTTCATTCTCGGGGCAGGGAAAGAAAGAGGTGCTATGGAGTACACCAGAGGAGTCATCACTTCAGATATTTGTGCTGTGCATTGTCGTGGAGACCCAGAGAAACAGTGCTATGGTCCCTGGGGGTAGGGGCTGTCCGAAGGAAAATGGGCTTCATTTCGAGACTCTGAATAAGCAGTCATGCTTCCTGGACATGTTCTGAGTGCAGACACTGTACAAGGATAGCCAGCTAAGGCATCTCCTTTAACCTCACACAACCTCCGTCAGCTAGAAATCATGGACTTTACTCTATAGGCAGAGACAATGAGGCAAGGATGTCAGAGACTGGCCCAAGCTCACGTAGGATAGAAGGGACACAGGTAGAGCAGACACACATCAGCACATTCATGGCAGGCAGCAGCTATCAGCCATCAAGACTAGAACGAAATGTTCTTCAAAGGTCCAGTCCTGCCCAGGTCTCTCTAGAGACAGATAGGCCCCATCACCCATGATGTTTTTCACCTCCACTCTAGTGTCCCCATTCACTACCCATAGGGATAACCGATGTACTGCTGGGAGTCATCTGGGTATAATTCTAGAGGTAATGGGAAAGATCTAGACATTTAATTACCTCCACAGAAGCGGTTGTTTGCTCCACAGATCACAAGGGCTTTAACCGTGTTGTCCAATCCAGCTTTCTGAAGTCCATTCCTTATTTCCGTGATTACAGTTGCACTAAAAGAAACAAAAATTCCATACAGCAAATTAGTCAAAATTAAATCTCTACCCTACTATTTCTTTACCAATGAACCACTGAACAGTTATGGTGGATAAAAAAAAAAATACAGATTCTTACCACAGAATTTTTCACTATTTGTTCAAGAAATAAAATATCTACTGTCAATTAAGCCCTGGGCTGGTAAAATAATTCCACCTTAAAAGCATTATTATTTTCCTCCCTTGTGCTCTAACTTGGATCATGAAAAGTTGGTAACCAGTTCTAAACATGTTATACATGACATCACAAGTACAGGGTTATCTGATAGGTATACACATGCAACTGCTGTGTAAAGTGTATGATCTGGGTGTGGCGGTAAAGGTACAAAGAAGGCTGGCAGCACAGAAGTTTGGAAGGGACAAATTTCCCTTCAATTTCTCATGCTTTCAGGACAGAAAAGATAAAGGAGAACCTGTGTGGCAGAGCTGCTAGTTATTTCAAACATCCATTCCCCATCACCTTCCTCTAACACCTGCTTCTTAGCTGGATCCATGGTGGCCCAAAACAAAGACTACATTTCCCAGCATGCTTTGCAACACAGTCCGCCCAAGCCACTAAGTTCTCTTGATACCTGCCACATTAAGGAAGATTTCTGGAAAACAGTGGACAAGATTTTCTACTTTTCTTTCCTTCCTACTCTATTATTTCCTTCCTACCCTGGCAAAAATACAGGTGAGATGGCTGGACAGAAGTATTCTCCTTGTACCAAGAGGTAGAAGGTATGTACAGAGGGCTACATGACAGACACTGAGGGTTGTGGGGCAGCTATTCTGGACTACTGTGAAAGAAGTCACTAGTCTTTGTTTAATTCACTGTCTTTGAAAGTTTTCTGTCTGTGGAAGCCAAATTCCACACTAACTAATTCAGGAAGGAAAGGCAAGGGCAAAGAAACATTGAGCAAGACCTACAGTAGATGCTCTACCCAGGCTCAGCACATGAGCGAGCAGCTATAGAAAGTGCAGCTAAAACCACGGGAGGGAAACTGTCCCAGAGGAACAGGAGCTTGAGCCAAGGGTATGTCTTCCAGGTCCATCTCCATCCAAGGCATAGGGAGTGCTCAGCAATCCCATCCATTCAGGAGAGTTTGTCTCAGGGAAAGAGAGAATTTGCCAAGTAGATCAGGATGGTGAAGAAGGGGGGGGAACCTAGAAAATCACGGGCTGTCAGCTGCAGGGAAGACAGCAGCAAGCTCCAGCCCGTTTTGCTTGAAAGTCTATGTTTTCTGGACAGAACTTTCCTTCTTGGGTGGAAAAACCAAGCTGTTACAGAAGCGGTGCTAAGATCAACAAGACAAAGATTCACAGACTACAGGAGTTACTTGCCCTGATGAGCGATAATAACCTTTCACCCAGTTACTTTTTACCTACATACAACTAAACAAAACCTCCCACGCCTGATTCATTACTAGGAAATGGAATAAACAATCTGAGCCATGACCATAATACCGAGAAGTCTAAAAGGCTGAGGAGTTGTCCATCTGGGCAGAATTGCTTCTGGGAAACCATGCCCCCAGCCTAACGAAGCCCCTCAACACATTCAAGTCTGGCAGATAAACCATGGCAGTACTCTCCCATACCCCATACAAATCTTCATTCCCAAACTACTTACAATAAACCAGAACACATGCACACTGCACAGTTCACAGTGCACTGCTTGACAATGACGACAAAAGGACACCAGAAAAAGGTCACATCCTCACTGGGAACTCAACTGTTGTGGACAGAACACTGTTTTCTCTCCATGGGTAAATGGTAGGAAGGGACCCCACAGCCAAACTGTCTCATTCAGGATTTCCCTCTCCTGGGAGCCACTGAGGAGAGGGCTGGGGGTTCACATGGCAACCATCTCCTCCTCTTTTATACACATTTTTGTTCCTTTTGAAAACTCACAAACAGAAAAAGAAGAAAAATGGCTACCAATCAGAGGCTTGATGGGGCCGGATGAGGGTACCTAAGTGTCTCTCTCAGGCAGGAGGGATGCTGGGAACACATGTGACCCAAGCTCTGCTTTACTATGTGAGCCCTTCCCACCTTTGGAATTATTCAAAACAAAATCAAACAACCAAACCCAAAACCAAAACAAGCAAAAAACATCTAAAGCTTACTAAGTCAAATTTGTGCAATTTTCAAAAAGAAGTTAACAAATAAGAAAATAAAACCCACCGGCCAGATGAGGCTGGGTTTTAAGTTCAAGAAGCATTTTTTCCAGCTGTGCTTTTTGTGTGCACATGTCCGAAGCTCAGGTAGAATACACCGTGCCTGTCTTCCACAGGGTGGCAGTTTTAGAGCTTTCCCAGAACACTGCCTCTCACATCTCTAAAACTGCCACCCTAGACCCTAGACTTTGACTGGAACAGAAAGAAATTTGGCTCTGACAGCGGCAAAAGCTAGTGGATCTCTGTGAGCTTGAGGGTAGCCAGGGCTATACAGACTGAGACCTTGTCTTTAAAAGAAAGAAAAGAAAAAAAAGAAGAGAAGAAAAGAAAACACTCGATAAGCTAGAAAGATAATTTCCCATTAAAAATTAAAAGTGAGCCGGGCAGTGGTGGCACACGGCTTTAATTCCAGCACTTGGGAGGCAAAGGCAGGAGGATTTCAGAGTTTGAGGCCAGCCTGGTCTACAGAGTGAGTTCCAGGACAGCCAGAGCTACACAGAGAAACCCTGTCTTTGAAAAACCAAAAAAAAAAAAGAAAGAAAAAATTAAAAGTGAGAAAGAACAAAAGAATAAAACAAAGGAAAAACTGGGAACCTACTCCCTTGGTGAACAAGCTGACCCTCGATAAATTGGTGAGAACCTCCTTAAAACAGAACGAGGAAGTCCACCGGGGACAAAGGAGCCACTTTCCCTCTGGATGACAGCTACCTTTTCCCTACTTTCTATCCTTTAACCTTTTGCTTTTGACTGGTTAATTAGAAATGAAATCTTATCAGGAAAACAGATTATGAGCCATGACATTACGTGCAGCGGATGTGGCCACCCTTCTAGGGTCCGCTCCAGACTCCAGAAATCGCCACCAGTGAGGCCTGTGGTGGGGAAGACTGGATCAGCAGCATGCCGCCTAAAACCCGGGGCCACTCAGATTTCCCAGAAAGAACCTTAGGTGAGGTGATTGTGCAGAACAGGTGGAACGCCGCCGCTGTGTAGCAGGCCTCAGGCACCGGCGTGGACTCACATTCGTTAAAACCTGTTTTGGCTGAATGGCAGATGGGAGACCCAGGGATACAGAAGGTCACTGCATTTTACTTCTGGGTAAAGAATGACAGCCAGTGGTGGCTCACATCTGTAATCCCAGCACTTGGATGCTTGAGGCAAGAGGATTGCCACAAGTTCGGGGCCAGCCTGCATCACAGGGTGAAATCTTGTTTCAAAAATCCAAAGCAAACAGCACCAGCAAACCCTCAGACAACAAGGAAAGATTTGGGGCTCAATCAAAATCACCTTACTCGGTGGCCTGAAGAGAGACTGACTTTTCCTACCCCAAACACACATTTCTTTTCATGGATGTGTTTGGTAACACTGAAGCTCAAAAACTAGAAATAAAGAGAAAGGATGAGCTGCTATAGGGAACACACACACACACATACACACACACACACACACACACACACATCCCTGTAACCCATTTTCCAGGTCCATGCCCGGTCACTAAGCATGTGCTAGTCCTACACTCAGGTCAAGCAAAGGAGTCTGGCTAAACTCAGTGAGGAATTTAAACTGTTTCTCTGGGTAAATCCCCAGGGGACTCAGGTAAGAATGTTTATAAACGTCTGGTTACTTTTCACCCTTGAACCTTAGGGCAGGCTAGCTAGCTAACTTGACGAGTCACATTGGTGAGCTCTGAGTTCAATTGCAAGACAGTTCTCGAGGGAAGACTTACAAGGTCAACCTCCACCTTCTCCTACACCGCAGGCAAGTGTAAGTGTACCATCACACACACACACACACACATGTAAATCTCATACACAGCATGCAGGTATAAGTGTACCCTCGCACACACATGTAAATCTGAACATGTGTGCATGTACAGCACACCTATATAAAGATAAAAAAAGCAAAAGAAACCAAACAACCAAACAAACAAAAACTCAAGATACCATTTTGTGAGCGCTGGCCTAAAACCCTCATCTTCTTTGACCATGGCAGGATTCTTCTACTGAGTTTTTTTTTTTTTTTTTTTGGGGGGGGGTGCTGTTGTTACTTAAACCAAAGCTTCTCAAATCAAATTTGTGACCTACAACTGGCTTTGTTGTCGTTGTTATTTTAAATAAACAAAAAACTAGAATATTCCAAAATCTACAGCTTGTAAGGATTGGCTAGGTTTCAGGAAATCCTGTTTTCAGTTCGACATGTTGTATGCGCATGTGCATCTTCAAATTTTATGTATTTAAATTAAATTTAAGGTTTTTGTTTTAACAAAGTAGATTATAGTTATCAAAAAAATGTTGAAAACCATTGCTCTGTGAGATCGTAGTTAGGAAGAAACTGAACCTTCCCAGAATAGAGAAAAACATGGCTGCCCTCTCTAATAAGGAAGGGTTTTAATTGTTGGGAAAAGAGAATTAGACAATTCACAATACCTCATTCAGGTAGAAAGAGATAGGTTCCTGCGTAAAATTAGAAAGAAGGAAGGGAAAGGTGGGAAGATGTGAGGGAGGGAGGGAGGGAGGGAAGCAAAAAAAAAAAAAAAAAAAAAAAAAAATAACCTAAGGTAAAAAACAAGGATGCTAAGCTGTTAAAGTTGGTGAACAATTTACCTAAAATTAAAGTTCAGAGGAAAACATGGGAACGTGTAGGGTCTAAGAGAAAAAATGATCTCCACGAGGCTGAAGCAGGTGCTGAGCAAGGGGGCTACTACAGGGGACTGACCACAAGCTACTCAGAGATACAAGGAGGTCCAACAAGCGTGGAGTCGTTTACAATCTACATTGCATTTACCTTAAGATTTCTCCTGACTGGGGAGGGACATAGCAGGCTAAATGCAGAAACGCACCAGAGAGTACCAGAAGGAATGGTTGTGAGACTGTGGGACATTTCCCTCCTGACCTCTTGATGGACATAGCGCCTCACGGTCAGAGAGTTCAGTAGAATCCCTCTATCAAGTAATTCTATCAGTACATGAGCGAACCATGTGGAACCATATTGCTTATGCTTTCTTTGTGAGAACGCATGCGGTAACCACTTCTTGGTTTCTGGGCTGAGATCAAAAGTGAAATTGGTATGATCAGTAATTTGCTTCTGCCCTGCCCCCAAAGTGGCCAGTAATTTCTGCATATTATGTATTAATCAATGCCATCCTTCATATTAACAAAACTACATTATTAAGTCAAATGTGGTAGAACATACCTTTAATCCCAATGCTTGGGAGGCAGAGGCTAGTTCAAGGCCAGCCTAGTTCACCTAGCTAGTCCAGGTCAGCCAGAACTACAAAGACCCTGTTTCAAAACAAACAAACAAACCAACCAAAACAACAACAACAAAAACCTATTTATTTTTTTGATCCTCTGTGAGTATCAGGGCATGTGATACACAGATATACACACAGGTAAAAGACCCATACACATAAAATAATAATAATTTTGAAGTTTAAAAAATAAAATCTAATAACAGTGTGGTTTTAAATCTCAGTTAAAATGAACATGTCTCCTCTTTTCTGTTGTTTGTTTGCTTTTAAGATTTTTTTTTTTTTGAGACAGGGTCTGAATAGATCAACAGTTCCATCTGCCGCAGCCTCCTGAATGCTTTGATTCCAGGTGTGTGCCACCCTGTAAAGAGACTTACAGGGCACTGAAAGCTAAACACATCTACTGATGTTTAAGACGCCCAGGAAGCTCAGAAACTTGAAAGATTCATAAGATCCCCAAAGTAACAGAAGAGAAGCCATCATGAGAAGGAGGCTCCCCATGAGTTGGGGTGGGCTTTCCAGGGATTCCATTTTAACTAAGTTACAAGAGTATAGTTGCTTCCAAAACAATGGAACCCCTGGAAAGCCCACCCCAACTCATGGGGAACCTCCTCCTCAGGATTGCCTCTCTACTGAGCTAAACTTGGGTGGAATCGTTTACTTGGCCGGTCACAGATGCTCTCTCTTGGGAGGATGGTTAGTTGTTCTCACCCATTGTACAGGACTATTCTCCTGTTTGACTGAGCCTGTTTGCCAAAGATCATCAATGCTGGGCTTGGTGGTGGCTGACTTTCATGGTACGCTCTGACTATCCAGCCACCCCTCTTTACCCTAATTGTACCCTAATTGTACCTAATTGGTCTCTGGGAAGGACTAGAGGATATAGGTAGGGAAGGATTAGGGGAGGGGGCTCTTAACAGCCACGGGGAATTATGATCTTTGCTGGGGAGGGCTGATTCCAATGTGGCAGCTCTAAAGTCACTGATGCTCCTGTCCCCGTCCTCCCCGCCCCCCACCCAGCGCATCACCCGCATCACCCCGTTCTGAAAGTAAGCCTAAACCCATTGCATTTAGTGCCCTGCAGAGTGAACAGGGCTGGAACTGTACCTAGATTTGTCCTTTAGGCTGTAAGGCCTCACCTAGGAAAAGGGTTTTAGCAAGGTCTCACCAGTCAAAATTATACAGTTATATGTCACAATCCTGTCCACCACTTCTGCAATGCATAGCCTCCTGTGGCTAATATAGAATTATACTCTATTCGCCAGTGATATGGAATGGACAGGGTAAATGAACACCATTTTTCAAGAAGACAACAGATCTCATCTTTAATAGTAATGTGCTAAGTGCACTGCATAGGAGGGTATTGCAGGTGATGTAAACAAAACTTCAGCTTTTCAGAAAATCCTACTCAGTAGGCCTCCTGTGACAGGGAGAGTTGACACGCAGGGAACTAAACTCTGCTTTTCTAGCTAAGTATAGCTTTTGGCATCACAGAGACGCTGGGGTTGCAAGCCGGCAGGAGGGTTGCAGGAAGGGGGATCAAGCAGACACTTGGTGCACCAGCCTCGCCTCTGTAGGTTCCTGACTCGCCAGAACCAGCGCGCAGTGAGGTCAACAGATGACAGACGGAAGGCCGGAGCCAGCTGCTCATTGGCCCGTCTTTCCAGCTGAGACAAGCCCCCACCTAGACCCGCCACACCCCACTGTCCGGGCCCGTGTTACCTGACGGCATTGACCGGCGGGTTGCAAAGGCGGATCATCGCCAGGGAATGGGGCAGCCTCAGATACTCAGCCATTTTCTCAAGGTATCCAGCGCCTCTGATGTCTGGGGCAGCCCGGGGCTTCTTTTCTGGGCCGCCCTGAGAGGAGGGGCGCGCTCTGGGCCAATGGGAGCCGCTGCTACCGCCTCCTGCCCCTTGCACCTCGTGCTTCTTGGGGCTGGCTGCACTCCAAGGAGGGTGATCCTCCTATGCTAGCAAAGGAAACGTCCAAAGGCAAACCGAGCTGCTGGGTCGCACCACCGACGTCAGTCACATGATCACAAAACAGCCATTTACCAGGACACTAAGCCCCGGGCTTCTCTGGTTCTGTCCCTTCTAAAGGCTGGGATTTTTCACAGTTCATCTAGGAACTGCGCACGTATTATAGGCTAGATGTAGGCTGGAGACTGACAATAAACCATGCCTTGTCTCTTCCCTCTAAAAGCTCAGCCTGGGGCACGGTCCTTCCAGCTGCGTAAGGCTCCTCATGGTTGCCAAAGTCCACCAAGTGGCCAGAAATCAGTGTGCAGGTTGACAAGTAAAACCGTACTTGTAAATCTTCGCTGATGTTTCACAAGTTTTAACAATGTCTAAATATCATTTTTAGGTATGTTACTTCTTGAAATTAAGACAGGGTCTGACTAGTAGAGAAATGCCGAGTCTCCAGAAGCCCCGCTAACGAGCATTAGTCATTCCCTTGACATGTGGGCTACAATTATCAACGTGATTATCAAAGTACACCTTCAGAAGGCAGCGATGATGACAGCCTATAGGGGGAGCAATCAGCTACTTACAAGCTACAGGAATCTGTGTCTACTGCCTCTAAAGCCATGCCTAGTCCCCCAAATTCTCCTCATGTGTTCTGTTGGTGGAAGTCTTCGCAGCCAGCCCAGGTCTCACCTCCTATAAGAAGCATTAACTTCTGCGTTGCCTCCCTTCAGATACTGGTGTCTAGGAGAAATCACTCAGTCTCAGCATCCCAGGAACCTGACCAGGTAGAGTTCAAGGTTTAGTAGCACTGAGTGGCCTTATTACACCCCAAACCCTTGGAGCAAGAAGTGAAAATAAGCACTCTTTGGAGTCATCTCAAGACACACTATAATCTCCATCTTGTAGGAGTATGTCACTGGCCACTTTTAGGTTTGCACTTTTATTTTAGTTGAGCACAGAACTTTCTGTGGTGTCTCCCACAGTGGGTTCTTGGTAAAAGCTTCAATATAAATCCATTAAATGGCTTGGATGTTTAGAGTTGGCACCTCAGTGGGAGCAGAACCAGCAAAAGGCAAGTGAGGCATTTAGAGGACAAAGTTCAAAGGGCAAAGTTCCTATCAGGTTCAGCCAGTGCTCCTCAACAGCAAAGCCACCCATACTTCTATCAATTAGTCCCTCTGTAAGTGGCAGAGAAATAGGGGTGCAGCTAGGTGGCAGCATAATGGTTTTTCTTTTCCTGATGATACAAAATTGTCTACATGTATGGGTTCCATATTTGCTAAACTCATGGATGCCAACTAAGTAGGTTCTACCATGTTGCTGTGCGTAGACAATCGTTTGATCTTCCATATCCTTCTATTATTTTACTTAATTTGTCTTACAAACGTAACCATACTTTTGGCTACTTTCCTGGATTACCTGTTATCTTTCTCTAACCCAATCCCTTCCAACCCCCCAAAACTAGGTCAGTGAGAAAGAAAATGAGAGGGAAAAGGGGCGTAGATCTCTTTAGACTACTTCCTGCTGATTAAGGGCATCAGGTTCCTTGGGGCAAGTCCAATCTTTGTTGTCAGGATATCCAATTTCTTCTTCTCATCTCTTTGCTCACAGCAACAGGAACCACCAGCAACAGCAGCAGCAACAGCAGGGGGCAGCAGCTTCCATAGCCTCTAGGTCTCTGGCATTTTCATACCCTCACAAGAGTCCACAGATTTCCCAATGTAAACTATTTTTTGACAGAATCACAGCCCTGCCAGAGCATGAGACAAATCATAGTCAGCTGCTGTGGAAGCAACCCCATATTCCACACCTGGGATTAAAACAAAACATTTTCACACACCATAACTGTTTTTTAAAAAGAAACAAAATTCTTACTACATACACAGTGCTACTTCATGGGATATCATTGTCTTGGGCAAGCACCCCCCCACTTTCACTGTAGCAACTGCATCATCTTGCATCCTCAGTTCACAAGGAATCTCAGGTTTGTTAATGCTTCAAAAAAATCACTGTAAGCTCTGAAACCACCACAGTGCCCAGAGGGTAAATGTTGAACTCTATCACAAATACTGAATTTTTGCCTGCTGGACCACGTAGGTCTCTACCTATGCAAAGAGCAGGGTTGTCTATCTCTTCAATTTCCAGATCCCTATCCACTGAAAAGCTCAATCTCTTTCTTGTCAGGCAAAGATTCCTTGGTACAGTTTAAATTCAGTCTCATTGAAAGGAAGGGAAATATTCATGAGTCACTACTGACGATTATCATTTTAACTTTGCATTATGTAAGTTTTCAAGCATGCACCAAAAGTAGGAATATAAGAAAACAACAATGTCAGTATGTAGTCATTTTGATCATTGTTATCATCTTGTGTTTTACAGTAAGTTCTCTCACAAAACCATGGTGTTTTAGCATTGGTTCTGCTGAACACGGTGTTTTGGTACTATGATAGTTCAAGCCTGCAATCCAAATACTCAGGAGACAGAGGCAGGAGGATCACTGTGAGTTTGAGACCACCCTGGGCTAAATAGATGAGGTCTCAAAACAAGCAGACAAGGGTGATGTAATGGCTTTCACTCTATTCTCTCTAGATTCCTCTCTAATGTTTCATCTAAGCCCAGTCATGCTTTAAAAAGAAGTTCTTTAAATAGGTAAAAGGGCAGGACACTAGAGGTGAAGAGAAAGCCTAGAGCCATTCCTGTAATTTATTTACTTGTTTACTCATTCAGCAAATGTTTAAGACCTATCAGCTCCCAAAGTCTTGGGGCACTCAAATGTAGGTAATAGTTCAGTAGGTCAAAGGAGAGATGGGGGTGAGACGGGGGAGCAGAGGAAAACAGAGACAGGGTGACACTTTACCTCCTGACATCTAGGGGTCATGTTCCTGTGACACAGAGTATCATGATGTTTGTTCGGGAAAGATTTTTTGAAAGAGGTGAAGTGACTTATTTAAGGTCATATGGCTGCTAATGTGGATCCATTGTGAGGAATCGGATCACACAACTGTGTGGATCTCCAGGGTAGACCAGCAGCTTGGAGTCCTGTGAGGGTTGGTCCTGTAGCCCAAGTCCACAGGCAGACAGATACCTGGAGGCAGAACTGTCATTTCCTCAGGACACCTACCTCAGCCTTTTCCTCCCTGAGGCCTTCAACCACTTGGACAAGGCCCACCCATACTACAGAATTTTATATATTTTATTCAAAACCCACTAACTGGAGATAGAGAGATGGCTCATCAGTTAAGTGAACCAGCTGCTCTTCCAGAGGACTAGGGTTTGATTCCCAACACCTACACAGAAGCTCTCAACTGTCTGTAATTCCAATCTCAAAGGCTCTGAGACCTTCTTCTGACCTCTTGAGGCATCAGGCTTTCACATGGTACATGGGCATACATGCAGGCAAAACACCCACACATAAAAATAAAATTTAAAATATCAACAGATGGAAATGTCATTAATAAATTATTTTACAGAAATACCTAAAATGTTTCATTAAATAAATAGCTTCTGTGACTTAATCAAGTTGACAATGAAAATCAACTATCACAGAAGACAGGTGGTGAGTCTTGGTTCTGTGCATATGAAAAGAGAATTCTCTGGGTTTTGTTTTAACTTTTTATTTTATTCTAAAAAATGAAAATAAGTTGTTGCTGTCTTCCTTGCTCAAGCTTGACAATCAGATAGAAAGGGACGTTAGAGACCATAATGTCTTCAAGATGAAATGTCCTCATTAAAGTAGACAATGATAAAAGACACTGTTCCCAGGGCTTTAGGCCAAAAAAAAAAAAAAAAAAAAAGACCTGGCTCAGAGTCCCAACATTAGAACTGGCCACCTATTCTAATATGCCATCTAAAGCAATGAGCAGACTGGAAGATCACAAAAGGTAGGTTTAATCTGTGTGGCATGCTGGGAAGACCTGATAAGCAGGTTCGGTGACTGGTTTGTGAATAGCAGACAGAACGGTTGATCTTAGTTGTGCCAGTGTTTGGTTATGTCAGTTCTGGTTCCACAATAAGGTTGTAGAAAGCTGTCACTATTATCACCTAAGTGGGACAATCTAGTTCCCATGAGTGTTCCTGCTCTGGGGTACAACCTTGTCACCATAGATAATTGTGCTCATTGTGGACATGGAGGGTGATTTGTCCCTCAAGGTTACCTGCTCATAAGGATTATTGTCAATCAGCCCTGTTGTTCCTAGAAGCTAACTAGATAAATGAGTAGCTAAGAAGAAAAAGTTCAAGAGGCAAATAAAGAACCTGAGAGGAACGGTCTTTTATCACAAAAGTCATAGTCTCTGGGTCTCTTGTAGCTGACTACGAGATCAGTGTAAATCTTGATTGCTTGACATTCTTGAAAGTCTGGTTTTTAACAATTTAAATTTTGATGAAAATATTATTAGCTTGTATTTCTAAAACTCAAGCTATGGTTTCTGGGGAGCAAAGAGAAGTGTCATTGGTTGAATGATGGAACTAGATGTCCCTATGATTATGCTAACATTGAACTACCTTTCCATCAAGGGCTGCTTCCCTCCCAAGGTAGGAAACTTCCTTAAGCAAGTGTTCACTGTATCCATCTTTCTCTAGTGTCTCTGTGCATCTTATATGAATAAATGAAAAATAAATGGAATTAAACAGGCTCAAGTTCTAAGATCACACTGGCTAACTTTGTGCCTTGTGGCAAATTACAGGATCCCTATAATCAAAAAATGCATTACAAATATCATTGGGTCTAAACCAGGCATGGTTGCATATGCCTGTAAGATCTGTTAACACTTGGAGGGTTCAGGGAAGAAAGCAGTCGGAGCTATATAGGGAGACCTGATCAGAAAACAAGAAAGTCATTGTTCTAATGAACTACAGCACTGGAAACACTTCATCTAGACTAGCAACATTAGTCCACAGGTCTATGGGTCAAGGGGTTATTCTTGGGTATTTGCAACACTGACCTATCACCCACATTTCAACACTACTACTAGCTTGCTTTGTCATCTTTCTAAACAAGTTGAGATGTTTCTTTGAACTACCAAAGGGGAAATGAAACCCAGCCCAGTCAGTGGTAGTACATTCATAGCCTGCTAACCTTCTAGAACTGCAGGGGTCTGTAATTTGTTCCTATTAACCAGTTAAAAACAAAGACAGCTCCCTGCTTTTCTGGGTGAATATGAGATTTGTGGACACACACACACTCAGACTTCCTTATTGGTGAGTATGTCTACTTTTCAGGGACATCCTGAGGTCCTGTTATTGTAGACGTGGTGCCTCTCCTTAGCAAGGTAACTCAGCAAATGTTTTCAATCAAGTTGAGACCTATCTGTCTGTCTGTCTGTCTGTCTGTCTATCCAGGGGAAGGTACCCAGTATCATCTGCTAACCACTGATCAAAAGTAGTTCCAGTCTGCTATACACGTATGTGTTCCAGTATCACATCATTAGGGGCAAAAAAAAAAACAAAAAAACTGTTAATGTTCATTGCAGTAAGCTGGAACGTTCTATGCATTTCCTCAAGTAACACAACAGCCTCAGGATGTAGGTACTGGTGTTTTTCACGGTTGGGTCAGGTTGCCTTTGTAACACAACACCAACACCCTCATAAGTGAAAGGGGCAGCCCCGCAGCCAGCAATCACAATCCCAGAGGCCGACACCCGGCAGAGACCTCGGACTCGACAATCTCGTGCTTTTGTCCAAACGCCCGGCTAATTCGGATTGGAGCGGTAAGTGTCAGCACGGACGAGAGTCTGTAGAATAAAGGAATTGGGTCACTCAGCCCAGGACCCGCAAGCTAAACATACGGAGCCCATGGCTGAGCAGGGTGTCGGAAGTGACGTCATACGCGGAAGTTGTGGAGGTGGAGGCGGCGCCTGCGCATTAGGGCTCCGCTGGGGTGGGTGTCCAGCTCTGTAGGAGGAACGCGGTGGGAGGAAGGCTTGCGGGCGTGCGGACTCGGCTTCGGGCCGAGAGCTTTGAAGAAGTAAGTCTTCTAGGAACCTAGCGGCGCTAGAGGGAGTTGGCGACGTGGCTTTTGGGGCAGCTGCGGTGCGCTTAGCTAGGCTCGCTGCCTGCTCCTGAGCCCGTGATGGAGTAGGGGTCAGCGACCTGGTCTCCTATAGGTCTTGCGAGAGGTGGACACCTGCTGGAAAGGGTTTGGACAGAGTGCAAAGCCCGACTGGCGCGGCTGCTGAGGGCATCCCGGGTGTCAGCATCCCGCCTCTGCAAACGCGACTCCCTGTTACTTTGCTTGCCCCCTCCCTGCCCTATGTCGCGGGTGCAGAAGAAAATCCGCACGCGTTTAGTTTTAAAGTTAGTGAAATGTACAAATGGGTCCTGATCTCTTGGTGGAGAGGATGAGGCGCCAGTCTGGCTTCCTGCGGCTACCTTTACTTTTCTGGGAAGCACTGGTGTGCGATACCAGGGAGGTTATCGAATAATAAGCCGCCGTTGTCGCACCGTGCTGGTAGCTTATGTTATAAATGCTTTCTTTTCAGCAGTGTAGGTTTTCTTTTTCTTAACGATTTCTTATGTTGGTAAACTATTTGAAAGATGGATGAGAGTTACAACGAATATGAAAACAGTAATTTATAAATTACTCCACCTGCTGAGTATAGTCCCAAGGAAAGATTGTAACAGCCCCCAAACGTCCCCCAAACCCTTGAAGATTAAAGTGTTTCCTTTGTTAAAAGCTCCATTAAATATTATGAGGAGTGTACATGCACCCCACAAAAACAAGTACTGTAACCACCTTGTTTGGGCTATCAAATGAAATACAGTGCGGATGCTACATTATGCTGTGTAATCAGATCTCAGCAAGAGTCACCACCTACGTGTAGCCCCAGTAAGGTGGCTGTGCACGGGCTATCAAATAGAAGGCAGATCTTGAGAGGTCCCCAGAATGTGCCATTAGATTGGATAGAGTGGGGTTAAGAGACCATGAATTTATGTTGCATGGTTGTGTTTTCCCTAAGAAACTAGTAAGCATCTTTTGTTTTGTTTTGTTTTCTAGACAGGGTTTCTCTGTGTAGCCCTGGCTGTCCTGGAACTCACTCTGTAGACCAGACTGGCCTCGAACTCAAAATCCGCCTGCCTCTGCCTCCCAAGTGGCATGTGCCACCACTGCCCATCTATCTTTTGATTTTAAATCGGAGCTTTTCTTCAAGTCAGTTGAACCGTCCAAAAGTAAACAGCTTTTTGCAGTAAAAATTTATGTTTGTTCACATTTAAATCTTTTCACAATTCCTGGACAGCACTGAGATTCTACTCACCCCCATTTTATATGCTGTTACTGTGCCACTGAATTAGTATATATTTAAATATAATAAAAGTCATTTAACTTTTGAGATCTTCTAGGTATTATTGTTTTCCTATAGTCTTGGCCCTTGCTTGGATTCATGTCCACTAGACTGCATGTCTAAGTGCCCGTATGGTGTAGCTGCTATCCACAGTGGACTGATGCATGTCGTAACCTAGGTATGTGCATTGACAATTTTGAGGTTTTCAGTTTTGCAGAACCCTGCTACCTACAGACTCTGCCATGGACATCATGTAAAGAAACCCCGGATGTAGTAGCGGACAAAACATGAGTCAGTTTGTGTTGTGGCATTCAGATCCTAACACACTGGGAGAGGTAAGTTGTTGACTGTGTTTTATATTAGGTGATGTATTAGAGTAGCCCTGTTGAGTCAAAGATATTTTAAGATGGAAGAAAAAAATTAGGCCTAAATCTATATTTTTAAAATCAGGATCTTCCAAGGCAAGGCATGCTTTGTTTGTATGGTAGTGTAACTGTTTTCCTGTTGAGGAAGTCAGGATTGAAAGAGAGAAACCAGGTGTACTGCCGAAAGGATACTTTTCTGCCTTTCTTTTTGGGAGATCCTCTTCCCCAGGCTTCTCAGTCTGATAGTAACAGCCCCTGGTTACTATGTTAAAATAAAGGCTCAAATGCTCCTCTAAATCAGGTGGTGGCCAGGCTTGTCTAGGGAATAGTGCATGTCTCAGATCTGTTGAGTCACTCTATTTTATGCAACGAAACCATGTCTTTTCTTTTTCTTACCTTGCCTTATTTAGCCTTATTTATGTAATTTCTCCCTTTCCCAATTTTTTTTATTATCTCAGTCTTTTTATCTTTCTGTCCTGGGGATTATGTAAAGTTTACTTGCTCCCGCCTTTTTTCTTTTTTCCTATTTCCATTTTCCTGATTTGTTACTCTGCTTCTAACTCTGGGTTGATGTTTGGCAACTTTTAATCACTAAGCATTTAATTTGAAGGTATTTTCTTGTCTCCTTTGTAGATATGCTGGTTTCTTGTTTAAATTTGCTTAATTCTGTTGGTGGTATTTGAAATAATTTATCTTGTACACATAATTGTGCTTACATACAAATATATGCACATAATGACATCACAATATTGTTTGAAATAAAAACTAACAACTAGAAGTAAACTGCGATGGAGGTTTGGCTAAAGTGCCTTCATGTATGGAACACTGCAGCTAATGCTACATGGGACACTGCAGCTAATGTTGCATGGAACACTCTGTGGCTAATGTTGCATGGAACGCTGCAGCTAATATTGCATGGAACACTCTGCAGCTAATGTTGCATGGAATACTCTGCAGCTAATGTTGCATGGAACACTGCGGTTAGTGTTGCATCAACACTCTGCAGTTAATGTTGCACGGGACACTCTGTGGCTAATGTTGTATGGAACACTCTGTGATTAATGTTGCATGGGACACTCTGCAGTTAATGTTGCATGGGACACTCTATCGCTAATGTTGCATGGGACACTCTATGGCTAATGTTGCATGGAACACTCTGTAGCTAATGTAAATAATGAAGTGGAGCCACAAATTCATTACTAACTGATAAAAGCACTAGAGAACTATGTGTGCAGCATGTTTTTATTTGTGGTTTTAAAAGCACCATCTATCTGTATATACACATACATACATACATACATACATACATACATATAAAAAGCACCATCTATCTGTATATACACATACATACATACATACATACATACATACATATAAAAAGCACCATCTATCTGTATATACACATACATACAGATAGGTGTCTTCAAACCTAAACAAACAATGGATGTATAAAGAAGGGAGAACTGGGTAGTTTCTTTATACTTTCTGCCAGCTTTGCTCCTTTTGCTCTCGGTGTGTATTCTCACAATACTATGACACAAACACCAAAGCCGTGTCCAGTTTACTAAACACAGGACCCATCGCTACCCCTTAGGACTGCCTTTACCTCAGCACTCTTAGAGCTAGGGCCATACAATGCTCTACTCCTTTTTCAGAGCTGCGGGGACAGTTTGGTGGCATTATGTAGGTTTTAGGCTTTCATCTTAGATTGGTACTGTTGATACGAATTCATGCACAGTGCATAGTATGGCTCTGACTTGACCAAGTGCAGTGGTTGCTCTTGTCTCTGCTTGCAAGGTAGGTTTCTACGCTTTGCTCTGTTCATCTGAGTGGCTTGGCGTCACTAAACGGGATGGGGTCTGTTTCATTTAAGTGCTTTCTATTCTTGTGGTACTAAAGATCAAACCTATTGCTCTACACTGTTCTAGGCTAGTACTGTACCCTGCTCTGGGACTCTGTACTATTTAAGCAACTCTTAAAACTATTGTTTCATTTTGTTTTTTTCTTAAAATGTTAAAATTTATGACATAATGTATTTGTGTTCATGTGTGTGTTTTATCTGCATGTATATCTGTTTACCACACACATGTACCTCGTGCCCAGGGGAGCCAGAAGAGTGACAGATTCCCTGGGACTATAGTGTTACAGACATTGTGAGCCACAATGTGGGTACTAGGAATTGAACCCAGGTCAAGCTAGTGCCTAACAGCTGAGCCACTTCTCCAGGTGTCCCACTTTCTCCATGATGTTTGCAACCATTTTAAGACATTTCAGGGAATGACTTGTTCTCTCTCAATAAAATAATTAAGCCAGAAAGAAAATTCAGAGAACCATGTCTGGTAGTTTTATTATGTACTGCTTTGAATTGGCTAATTACCTTGGAGTCAGCAAAAATGTCTGGTGACTTTTATTTCTCCAGTTTCTTCTCAAACTTTTATTGTGGGACATTTAGAATAATAGCATTAGGAGCCTTACAATATGAGTGGAGGAATTATTCAAGAATCTAAAAATAGTCTTTATTAATGAAACTTGTTTTGAGAATAGGCTATACATACTACATGTTACACATGTTACACTACTGGTTGTATATCTTGTTAAAAATCCAATGAATGTCATTAAATCTAGGGTCTGAGTCATGATTAATGGAAAAGGGCAGGTTTTTAATTGTTTAGATATTTAGGTATTTACATTTTTCATGTGTATGGGTGTTTTTCTCCTGCAGGCATGTCTGTACCATGTGCACAAATTTCCCTCAGAGGCCAGAAGAGGTGGGGCAGATCCACTGGGACTGGAGTTAAAGATAGTTAAGAACCACCGTGAGGGTTCTGGGAATTGAACCCAGGTCCTCTGAAAAAGTAGCCTGTGCTCCTAAGGCCTGAGCCATCCTTCCAGCCCTGGACCTGTGTTTTATACTGTCATTAGCATACTATTTTGTATATTGCATACAGTTGTCTCTTTTAAGTGATGCATTTTCCCTTAAGGTCTTTGGGGTTGATCTCTATTGTTTTGACCTTACTTTCTTTTCCTATTGGTGATAAATAACCAAAGCAATTTAAGGGAGAAAGGGTTTATTTTAGCTCACAAGTCCTGATTATTGTCTGTTATGGAGAGGAAATCAAGGCATCAGGAGCTTGAAGCAGCTGGTCATATTGAGTCCACAGTTGGAAGAGGAGAGCAGTGGGTCCATGCATTACAGTGCACAGCTTGCTGTCTCCACTCTAGGCATTCCCCTGCTTAGGGAATGGTGCCTCCTGTAGTGCCTGGGTCTTCCCACCTTAGTTACAGATGATTTATATAATTCCCCACTGACATGCCAAGAGGCCCACCCGTCTCCTGCATGATTTTAACTTGTGTCAGGTAACAACACTAGCCCTCATAGACACAAAGGGACATAGGATAGGATTAGGATTTCTGCAGTGCTAGACTTGTTTTGCTAAAGGGGAAAAAAATACTATTACTGAACTTACTTCCTTGAGTCAAGATGCTAAATACTGAAGATGGTAAGAAATAAAGGAGATGAACATGAACAGTCCCTAAAGAAAATATAACATTGAAAACGATACATTTGTTTGCCTACTTAGTGTCTGTCTATCTGTCTTTCTTTCTCTGTCTCTCTCTCTGTCTCTGTCTCTGTGTGTGTGTCTCTCTCTCTCTGTCTCTCTCTCCCCCTGCCCCCTTAGAGAGCCAGAATTCCAGATAGGAAGTTATTAAAAGCCAGCCATTTAAAGGCCCGGGCTAATTCATGGTTTTGAGAGTTGCTTACAGACTTTTAGATATTCTAGAATTATCCCAGTGGTTCCAATGTCAGGAATGTAGCAAATCCTGAGACTAGAAACTTTAAGCTTTAACAAATCATTGGGTCGGGTAGGCGATGGCTCAGTGAGTGAACAGTTGTGGTTGAGGGTTTTTAAGATTCTGTTTGTAATAGGAAAAAAGGAAAAGAAGTTCAATTTATTGTTTTTCCACTTCAAATAAAGTAGGCCCTTACACCTTTCCTGCCATTTCAATTGTATATGACCACGATCCAGTAGACCTTGCTAACATGTAAAAGCATGAATCTACAATAATGATTTGAGACATACTGTAAAGGTATACAAGAACTTCTTAATTTTGTTCCTATTGTTTTGTTTATGTAAAGGAATGCCCTGATGAGTAACTCAGCAGAGTTAGGACTGTTTTTCTTTTCTTCCCATAAAATATAAGATTGTGGAAGACTCGAGGAACTTACGGAGTACATTTGTTTTTCTGTCCACTTGGGCTCCAGAAGTGATTCTGAATGGAGAAGACGTAGGACCGGTCAGTGGTAGGATGGACTGTGCTTGGAAGGTGAGGTCCTTGTGCTTAGGATGGTGGAAGTGAGCCTGGATGTCAGGAGGCCAGGAGCAGGGCAGAGGGGCTGCATCGAATGAATCATAAAAGTTTTTACTATGGCATAGTAAACTGACTTATTGTAGAGGCATCCTTAGGCCTAAGTTTAATTAGTAATGCCTTAATGTGGGTGTGGGTGTGTGTGTGGGTGTGGGTAGGTGTATGAGGGTGTGAGCATGTGTGTGTTTATACCAGAGGTTGATGTCAGTATGTTCCTCAATCACTTCTCACCTTATTTTCTCAGACAGGCACCCGGAGCTCTCAGTTTGGACTAGGCTGGCTGGCCAGCAAGCCCCCAGGATCCTCCTGTTCGCGCTCTTGGTACTAACTAGGGTTACAAATTTGATGTTACATGAATTCAGGCCTTGATGCACATAACAAGTACTTTACCAATTGAGCTGTCTTCCCAGACTCAACCGTTTTGCTTGTTTTTAAAGATCTATGTACATATGTGGGTACATCTGCACACCAGAAGACAGCATCAAACAGCTGTGAGCTGCCTCGTGGGTGTTGGGAATTGAACGCAGGACCTCCAGAAGAGCAGTGAGTGTTCTTCACCATTGAACCATCTCTCCAGCTCCCAACGAAGCAGTTTTTTTAAAGCTTGCAGTTTTCTTGGGACAAAGCAAGCAGAGTAAAATAATGAAAAGGTAGTTACAGTGAAATCAGTATAGCATTGAACTTAATCAGAGCATGGCGAGGTGGCTCAGAGGCTGAGCAGTACTTGGTGCTCCCGTCTGAGGTCCAGAGTCTGAAGCCTGGCACCTTTGTAACAAGCCCTACATCTGGCAGACAGCCCTAAATGTAGCTCCAGCTCCAAGAGATCTGATACCCTGTACAACGTGGAGGGAAGCACCTGCTCACACACGTGTGAATGCCTACACCTGTGCATACCTGCCCACACAGGTGTGCATGCCTATACACGGACATGTGACTGCCCACACATGTGCACAGTCCCACACACAAATACATACGTTCATGAATTAAACTAACTTTATAAAAAGCCCACTCCAGAAAGATCTAAGAAGGGACGGGACAGATGGCCTTCTGTTCCTCATAGGGCTATAGTCCTTTTATAATTATCAGCTTAACTGCTGGAATTTCAGATGGCTGTAATTTTCCTTTAGTTCCATTGTACAAGCTTACAATATTTTTGATATATGCTTTCCATTTGGGACTGGAAAATTATTCTGAATTTTTCCTTTTGAAGGCTTTGGCTTTTTCTTTATTTGCATATGTGTATGTGTATATATGTATGTATGTACATATATACATACACATACACATGTACATATTAACAAAACGCAAAAACAAAAAAACCTTTCCCCCAGCTAGGTGTGGTGGTGGTCGCCTGTTATTCTAGCCATTGGTAGGTTAAGACAGGCGGGTCAGAGTTCAAGGCCAGCCTGGAGGTATCAGGAGACATGCACAAAAAGGCTTCAAACCTGAGTCTCTTTCTGCTCTACAAATTCAATTTGATTTTGTGCCTTCTTTTCTAAGGAGCATTTTTACTTTGCTCTTGGAGACTAAAGTTTTAGAAACATCTCATACCTTGGCTGTCAATCAGATTCAAGAAAGTATCATTCAGTCATTGTATCTTAGTTCAGTCTGTAAGTAGTTCTGTGGGAACTTCCAATTCTGTTGCAGTTTGTAGTGGATAATGATAATCAGCAAGATTAAACCAGTAAACACGTGTATGCTAGACTATTTCTAAGACCAATTTTTAAATGTTCTCATTTTGTTCTTTTAGTGTGGTATCTCATGATCTGATTAATTGTTTCACCTCTACAAACTTTTAGACTTGCTAGTAGATTTTCTGTTCTGTTTTTAAGAAGCATCAAGTCCCAAGATTGTGAAGACCACGGCCCATCCTTATGCATTCAGGAGTTGAGTGTGGATGACTTCGAGCTGAAAAGCCTCTTCAGAAGCTTCATGTGTCGCGTGCATTGAAGCTCTGCATTAAACCCGCTCACACAAGTAAATGCTCAAAGGGACGGAAGGCCATTAATACAGTTTTTGTTTATTTGTTTGTTTTTTGTTTTCGAGACAGGGTTTCTCTGTATAGCCCTGGCTGTCCTGGAACTCACTTTGTAGACCAGGCTGGCCTCGAACTCAGAAATCCGCCCTGCCTCTGCCTTCCAAGTGCTGGGATTAAAGGCTTGCGCCACCACCCCCCGGCCATTAATACAGTTTTGATGTCTCTTTCTTCTACTTCAGTTTCTTTAGCCATCAGGGTCCTTAATGTTTCTTATCTTACTGTAGTAAAGAATCAGAGAAAGACTGCTTTCCATGAAGGGTTATGTTTTGTGGCCACACGGCTTTATTAGTGGACATGGGCATTTTCACTTGAGTCTTTTGTTACAGCCTATTAAAAATTTTATTCAGTAATGTGAAAGTGAGGATTAAATATCAAAAAATTACAATATTAGAGAAGTATGTGTTTAACATGTGCAAAGCCCCAGGTCCAGTCTGCTACATTTTGTGGGGTGGTTAGGGGGGTGTAGATGTGCAAAGCCCCAGGTCCAGTCTGCTGCATTGTATGGTGTGGTTAGCAGGGGTGTGGATGTGCAAAGCCCCAGGTCCAGTCTGCTACATTTTGTGGGGTGGTTAGGGTGTGTGTGATGTGGTAGAAGTGACTCAGAAGCTGAGGTCTTAAGTGTTAGCAGTCAAGTGTGTGAGTGAATGAGTATGTGTGTGTTTATGTGAGCCCGTCCAAGCATGTGTGTGCGTGTGTGTGTGTGTATGTGTGTTCATGAGCATGTGGGGTATGTGTGTGTGTGTGTGTGTGTATGTGTTAATGGCTCTCAGCCTACCACTGCCTCTTACTAGCTATGTGACTGGGAAAGTCAGGTCTTCTGAGTCTTCGTTGAGCTGACCAACAGCTGTTTAAATGAAAGAATGTAGGGTTATTCACAGTGTGTCTACATAGTAAGAGTAACATTGTTTCCATTTTTAAATGTAACAGTGTGAGCAGTTGGTAATTAAGTCAAAGTTTTCTTTTTCTTGTGTGTTGCTGTCACAATTTTCAAAGTATAATTTTAGCTCTAGTGCATTTCTGCCCATTTTAATCCCTGGAGATTCATCATTTCATTCCCTTCATACCTGTGAGGAAGGAGTTAGTATTAATATCAATGACATCTGGTTTAATTGAAATATTTTGTGTTTCATAAAAAGATAGAAAGCCAAGTAGCCTATGCTACTGTTTATCCTGGTACTTAGAACACCTAACAATTGTTCTACTTCAACTTATTAGAAAAATTATGCTAAATGTTTTATTTAGGTATTTTATTTTGATGTGTGTAACTGTGTGTGTGTGTATGGATGTATGTATAAGAGAGTGAGTGTGTGAATGAGCCTGTGTATGAGTGAGCGTGCTTGAGTATGTGTGTGAGCATATGTGAGTGTGTTAGCAGTCAAGTGTATGGGATAGAATGAGTGTGTGTGAGTGTGTTTATGTAAGCCTGTCCAAGCACTTGTGTGCACGCACACATATGTGTTCATGAGCATGTGGTGTGTGTGTTTATGAGCATGTGTGTGATGTGTGTATATGTGTTTAGGAGCGTGTGTGTGTGTGTGTGTGTGTGTGTGTGTGTGTGTGATTACTCCTCATGTACCATCTGTCTTTTTTGTTTGTTTGTTTGACATAGAGTCTCTCATTGGTCTGGAACTGGCCAGTGGCCAAGTAGACCAGGCTGGCTGGCCAGTGAGCCTCAGAGATCTGCCTGTTTCTACCTCCCCAGCTCTGAGATTATAAACCCACACCTAGATGTCAGATTCTCATTCTTGCAAAACACTTTACTGACTAAGCTAGCTTTTTAGCTCCCTGTGTGTTTCTGTTTTGTTTTGTCTTTCAAGACTTAGGAGTTTGGTCTTCTCTAAAGGAGAAAATGCCAGTTTTCCCCCTTCTCTTAGTAACTGAGTTTATCTTTAGGTTAATGATTTAAGGTGAATGTCACTGTAATTTGCTTGTTCAGTTGTTTCTTTGAGGACATCATTGGTTGCCAGTAGGTGACGCTATAGTACTCCTAAGTAAGGAGTGCTTTCTTCCAGAAGGTATACATTCTGATTCATGGTGAGGGAATGTTTTTTATCTTAGTGTGTGTATATATATATATATATATATATATATATATATATATATATATATATATATATATATATATATGTGTGTGTGTTGTATGCGTGCTGGTGCACTTCGTGCTCTCTCTCTCTCTCTCTCTCTCTCTCTCTCTCTCTCTCTCTCTCTCCCTCTCTCCCTCTCTCCCTCTCTCGCTCTCTCGCTCTCTCGCTCTCTGTGTGTGTGAGACCCAGCTTTATGTGGGTGTTGGGAATCTGAACTCAGGTCTTTGCGCTTATATAGCAATCACTGTACTGACCCATCTCTGCACCCTGTTTCTTTACTGCACTGAAATGCTTTACTTGGTGCCTTGGAACTGTTTAAATTTAACAGAAGGTTATACAAAGTGTTGATTTTTCTTCTTATACAAATTACATAAATGCATATAATCCCAGTGATGTAAATATTTGTCAAGAAATGCAAAATGTGGACAGAAGCTACGTGTCGCCTAATCATGACCAAGCTTCTTGCGTTGGTGGAGACAGAACAAATTGCATAGACTTTGAGAATTGAGCCTGTCAGAAACAAGACAGTTGGCCTCTGATGGAGAAGCATTTTACTGCCGGTGACTGACCTTTTCTTCGTCCTTGACCCCTCCCCTGAACCCAGAACTCCTCACATTGACCTTTATGACTTTGCCTGTAGAAATACTAGCAACCTGTGAAAAAGGCCAAGAGACACTAATTGGATATCTGGCTGTCCTTGGTCTGCATGCCCTACCCTTATGAATCTAGTATCTGCCACTGGCCTTCCTTTTCTACCTTCTAAATACCTTTAAACTCCCTCTTTCAGGTCTACCCTGTACCTTACTCTGTTGTTGGATTTCTTGAGCCTCTGTAAAAGCCCCTCCATGGGTTCTCTATATTTTCTCTTCCCTCCCTTCTCTCATCTCGCTGCATTCAGGGGAATCTTCTTTTTGGTCCTCTGGTTTAAGTTCTTGATGTTTTATTGCCTCAGTCCATTAAGCAGCAGCAGCAGTGTTCCCCTATTCCACTTTGTCCCCTTGTGTCTCTGATGGTTTTAATGGGAAGGGACCCTCATAGCTCGGGTATTTGAACACTTGGTCTCATGCTGGGAGCACTGTTTAGGACATGTAGTCTTGCTGGAGGAAGTGTGTCACTGGGGGAAGCACTTGAGAGCTTAGGGCTCCGTCCTGCTTCTGGTTTGCTCTCAGCTTGGACTGTGGTTGAGATGAGAGATGCTAGCTTCTTTTTTCCTGCCTCTGCTGCCATGCCCTTCCGTAATGGACTCAGCCCTTTGGAAATGTAAGCTCAAATAAACTCTTTCTTGTTTAAGTTGCTTTTAGTTATGGCATTTTATCATAGCAATGGAAAAGTATCTAACATGTCATCCTAGCCCTGTTTATTGAACTCATTCTACCAATCTTTCTCCAAATATTTTTTCCTCTTTTTTTTTTTTTTTTCAAGATAGGGTTTCACTGTATAGTCTTGGCTGTCCTGGAATTCGCTGTGTAGACCAGGCTGGCCTTGAACTCATAGGGATCTGCCTGCCTCTACGACCTAAGTACTAGGATCAAAGGCATATGATACTGCCACCTCTGGCAAATATTATTTCTTAAAAGAAGCCTTCCCCCACACTTCAGACGAGATGTCTCTCTGCCATTGTTCCCCACAGAGTACGTTATTTGCTTACTTACTCCTGTGTTGATTGCACTTACCCCAGCAGGCTGGTCATGATGGAACCCGACACTGGCATGTGTTCTATTTGCTACTGTATGCCCAAGGCTGGGGAGTGCCTAAACGGTAGTAGAGACTAAGAAAGCCTTTGTTAACCAGGTCTTCCTGTGTCTACTAGTTATTGTCCAGTTACTTAAGTACAGCTCATTTAACTTCCTTGGAATACCCTTAGTAATGGCTCTTTCTGCATATAAACCTTAAACCTTATAATAGTTTCTCAGGGCCTTACCTGATTGGTCACTACTGTCCCTTAGGTTTTTGTAGTTCATTTTCTAACAGACTTCTTGAGATGGCTAATGTTGACAGCCAACTTGATAGCATCCGGAACCTCTTAGGAAACGCCTGTCAGGAATCTTCTTGGTGCTCTTATTGGATGTAGGGGGACCCCCTTGAGGGCATCTCTATTCCATAGGCTTGCATCCTGAACTTCATGAAAGAAGGAAGCAGGCCGAGGGCCGTCATCATTCATCATCCTGTTCCTCCTGACTGTGGACACAGTGTGACCAGCTGCTTCAAGCTCCTGATACCATGATTACCTTGGCACAGTGGACTGCACTCTGGAACTGTGAGCCAAAGTAAACTCCTTCCCTAAGTTGCTTTTATTTATCACAGCAGTAGGAAGAGTAACTAAGAAAATTATGCCAGGAAGTGAGGCCTTGTATAGATAAACTTGAACATATTGCTCCTAGGCCTTTGAAACTAGTTTGTGGGAAGAATCGGGGAGGGGTTTAGGACTTCAGACAAGAAAAACCCTTGCGTATTTTAGGAGAAGGTAGTGGGTCATTATTCTGGGAACTTTGGAGAGCGGAACAGGAGAAATGTAGACATTGAAGACCTGAGGTTTCAGAGGAGAACGAGGACTCAGTCATGAACTGGGAAGGGGCAATTCATGTGACCTTTCAGCTGAGAGTCTGGCTTCATTGTGCCCATGCCCCGACAACTTAGTCAAGTAGAATTTAAAGGGAGTAGATCAATTTGTTTGGCAGAGAAAAATCTCAAGACAGGGTTGCAATCAGGCTGGTGCTGGCGAAACAGTTGTAATTGTTAAAGAGATTGGGCACTGAAGAGAAACCTGAGTTGCACCAGACAATAGGAAAGGCTATGAAGGCGAATCTCACCCACCAGACACCATTTTATTAGGATTCAAAGGAAATCTGAACTGAATGGGTTCTTGATTCCTTGGAAGCAGTGGCCTAGAAGAGTCCCTCAGGGTCAGAGAAGCTGGTAGATCTGTGGTCCAGGGAGCCAGGACACGTATGGAGTTAGCAGCACTTGGCATTGTTGTCTATCTGGTACAGGTTTTGAAATCAGTGAAAGATGCAAGATTGCAGAGATGGTGGATTCTTGCTCCACAGTTTAAGAGAGTGGCCAAGGCCAGGTAGTGTGGCAAGGTCAGAGTCCCACAAAGGGCTAAGAGGCTACTGCCTGAAGCTGTGAATGTTGATGTCAGAGCTGTGGGGCATCTGACAGGGAAAGCAGCATCCACGGAGAAGTTGTGTGTGCCTAAGCAGCATGTCCGGAGGGATGGGGGTCCTGTCACCCCAATGGCAGACTTGGTGCTGCAGGTTTGGTGCTTTCTCTGTTGGGCTTTAGGCTTGCTCTTGGCGTGGTTATTCTCTCCTATGCCCTTGTTTCTCCCTTTTGGAATAGGAATGGTCACTCGTGTCAATTTATTTTGGAACTATGTAACTTGTTTTTTTATTTTCTAGGCACTCACAGTTAAGAGATTACCTCAAATCTGAAATAAGGCTTTGGACTTTTGAACAGTGTTGGAATTGTTGAAGAATATGGGGACTTTTGAAGTTGTCCTGGACATATGTTTGCATTATAAGATGACAATGAAGGCTGCCAGGAAAACTCAGAAAGTATTGTATTACCTTTTGACTTGAGTTCAGTCCCCAGAGCCAAAGTGTGGAAGGAGAAGAGCTGATTCCTGCAACTTCTTCTGACTTCTATAGCACTCACATATATTGGGCACGTGCATGAGTATGCACACACACACATACACACACACACACACACACACACACACACAGAGAGAGAGAGAGAGAGAGAGAGAGAGAGAGAGAGAGAGAGAGAGAAACACAGAGACACACACACAGAGAGAGAGAGAGAGAGAGAGAGAGGGAGAGAGAGAGGGAGAGGGAGAGGGAGAGGGAGAGGGAGAATGAATAGATGTAATAAAAAAATTTAAACAGATGGTCATGAAATTCTGGAAAGATGGGTTGAAAGGTCCATGGCTTCAAATTATTGTGTTTGGATGTCAAGTTGTAAAGGATGGAGTTGTGGTTAGTGTTGATTGTTAACTTTATAGCATCTAGAACCTCCTAAGAAACAAGCCTCTGGGCACACCATCTTGATATGGTTATCTGAGATAGGAAGAGCCTACTATGGGTGGCTCCATTCCTTAGGCTTACATCCTGGACTTCATGAAAGAAGGAAGCAGGCAGAGAGAGCCAGCATTTACCATCTCGTTCTTCTTGTCTGGACGCAGTGTGACCAGCTGCTTTGGTGCTCCTGATGCCTTGACTGCCTTGGTACAATGGACTACACTCGGGAACTGTGAGCGAACATAGATTCCTTCCTTAAGTTGCTTTTATCAGGGTGTTTATCACAGCCACAGATCAAGCAAGTAGGACACTGGCCCAGGCACACTTTTCTCTAGAAAGGCCAGAGATTTCTTCTGAAGCTTTAGGACCTCTGTGTTTGAGATTCCTTACATGTAACACACTCTGCTCTCAGATGACTGTGTGCTAACCGCTCATCTTTTGGTCTCTGGGTCTGTGAGTGGGGCTCTCTCCAACCGTCTTACTTTAACTGCATGGCATCTCCGTCCCCTATGTCTTCTCTGCTCCCTGTGCGTTCATCTCAGAGTGACATCCTCTTCACTAGTAATTCTCCAGGACTGAAGTGTGACACCAGAGACACTCAGAACATGTTTATTAAAGGTGTATATTTAGCCTGCACTAAGAGGTGTGTATAGATCCATGACCCAAACTGAGCTTCTTATATTTAAAAATTACTTTAAAGAGTGAATTTAATTTATGTTCTGCTTTGTTCTGAAACACTTGAAATAGCTATAGTACAGTATATACCTGTACTATACTGTAGTGACTATAGTGTTGGGAAGACATATTCAGAGAACAAAACAAAGAGTGTAGCAGTCATTTTAAAGTGGGTTATACTTATAGGCAGGGGGTCCTACACACTTGCAACAGGCAGGTTGTACATTGGAGTCATTGAAAGTTATCTTGCTCAGATATGACTTGCACTGGAATCATGAATCTTGTTCTGTAGAACCCTGAAAGCCTGTTTGCCTAGAAGGAAGCTTGACATTGCTATTCTAGGAAAAAAAAAAACTGTTAAATCCCTATGGGCCTGCTCATTGTCACAGCTTGCTCACTCAGAGGTAGCAGTCACCAGATCCAGCCACTGCTGATGTTGATGTCTAAGCATTCCAAGAGTTGATGCAAACTTGGTGACTGGAAAGTTTTGAAAGTCATTTGTCAAAGATATTAGCCAGCATGTGGATCACTCCAGGTCCTCCTGTTCCAGCCACGAGGAAGGCAGGAGTGCAGGAGTTCTGCCTGCCTGCCTGACTACCTGCCTGACTGCCTGCCTGACTGCCTGCCTGCCTGACTGCCTGCCTGACTGACTGCCTGACTGCCTGCCTGACTACCTGCCTGACTGCCTGACTG
>NC_034601.1:17196261-17198065 GCF_900095145.1 Mus pahari
GACTGCCTGACTGCCTGCCTGCCTGCCTGCCTGCCTGCCTGACTGACTGACTGCCTGCCTGACTGCCTGCCTGCCTGCCTGACTGACTGCCTGACTGCCTGACTGACTGACTGACTGCCTGACTGACTGGCTGCCTGCCTGCCTGACTGACTGGCTGCCTGACTGACTGCCTGACTGCCTGATTGCCTGCCAGACTGCCTGACTGCCTGACTGCCTGACTGCCTGCCTGACTGACTGCCTGCCTGACTGACTGACTGACTGACTGACTGACTGCCTGACTGCCTGACTGCCTGCCTGACTGACTGGCTGCCTGACTGCCTGACTGCCTGCCTGCCTGCCTGACTGACTGACTGCCTGACTGGCTGCCTACCTTTCGAGGAGGGTCCTTGGCAACTTATGTGTAGGTTCTTACATGTTAGGAAGCAAACTGGGAAGGAGGATAAGAGAAAGAAGTAAATTGTGTTTCCAGAACTCTTTCACTAATTCAAATTCAGATCGATCTTGTGAGTGTTGAGTTCCACGGGCCATCACATGTGTAGCACATGTCTGTCTGTCATGGTAAGTCCACTTTCCCAATACTCCTTTGTCCTTTTTTGCCATTTTCAGCTGGGTGTGATAGGGGTGGGAGACAGAGATAGTGAGGGACAGCGAGAACTGCAGAGCATATTTCCTAGACTACAGCGCTCGTGTTCCTAGGAAAAGACGGTACCGTTGAGCTGAGTGCTAGTGCTAGTGCTATGTGTTGTGGTGTTTCCTTTTTACCTTGCACTTTTCTGTATTTGACATGGAGATAATAGAACCTTTTGACATCAGGTTTTCTGTACTGTGTCATTTTTCAGACCTGAAAGAGAACTGAGAACAGGGATTTTAGAGTAATGAGAAAAGAAATAGGGAAATGTCCACAGTCCAAGGTTATACCCCGTCTCAGGGAACAGACATAAGGTGGTAAGATGTGAACATTACAAAATTATTAAGTCATTGAAATGAATATCACACATAAGGAAACTTGCCCAAAAGCAAAACCAATATGGTATGTTGCCAATAGTCTGTATACTTTTAAAAGGTGTTAGTTGAGATTATTCAACTATTTGACAACTTTCTATTCAGGTTTTTCAAGAGATGAAATCTTTTCATTTTAATATTTGATGACTAATAAGAAAACCCGAGGACGGGAAGATGTATCAGTATTAAAATGACACAAAGAACGTCGTATATTCTAGCATCAATATGCAGAAGCAGATTATATTTCCAGTAAAAGTTTTGAACTAGCAGAACGAAAATACCTTGCAGTGGATTTGCTGACATAAGTTTTGACATATAGTAAGGACAAGAATGTGCCAAAACTTTTAACTCGGTGTTTTCCCAGTGATGTTAACTCAGAACAGCCGGCAGAATAAAAGGATCCTAGTGATAGGTCGCTAGCCTAGAACAGCTCTGTAGTGATAGGATGCTAACCTAGAATGACTCTGTAGTGATAGGCTGCTAGCCTCGAACATCTCTGTAGTGATAGGTCGCTAGCCTCGAACATCTCTGTAGTGATAGGTCGCTAGCCTCAAACATCTCTGTAGTGATAGGTCGCTAGCCTAGAACAGCTCTGTAGTGACAGGATGCTAGCCTAGAACAGCTCTGTAGTGATAGGATGCTAGCCTAGAACAGCTCTGTAGTGATAGCATGCTAGCCTAGAACAGCTCTGTAGTGATAGCATGCTAGCTAGCCTAGAACAGCTCTGTAGTGATAGGCTGCTAGCCTAGAACAGCTCTGTAGTGATAGGCTGCTAGCCTAGAACAGCTCTGTAGTGATAGGC
>NC_034601.1:17198361-17236187 GCF_900095145.1 Mus pahari
GACAGGATGCTAGCCTAGAACAGCTCTGTAGTGATAGGATGCTAGCCTAGAACAGCTCTGTAGTGATAGGTCGCTAGCCTAGAACAGCTCTGTAGTGATAGGTCGCTAGCCTAGAACAGCTCTGTAGTGACAGGATGCTAGCCTAGAACAGCTCTGTAGTGATAGAATGCTAGCCTAGAACAGCTCTGTAGTGATATGACTTTGCAAAATGCTTCATTCTCTCTGTCTCTCCTTTCTTTTTGTGAAAATTATATTAATTTTCCCCAAACAAGTGTATCTTAAACTTTCTTTTTGCTCATACAATCTATTAATAATCTTTAGACTAATATTTTAAGAAATGTTCTAGATTAAGAGCCTTTGAAATGGGTGAACAGGTAAAGGTCCTTGCTGCCAAATCTATCCAGAGTCTGATACCTGGGACCCACAGAGGGAGTGCATCAACTCCTGCACATTGTCCAGTGACCTCCACAAGCGTTCTGTGGTGTGTTCACGCATACAAAATAAATACATGTTAAAATGTTCTAGATAACAGACAGTGGTGGCACACGCCTTTAATCCCAGCACTTGGAGGCAGAGGCAGGTGGATTCTGAGTTCGAGGCCAGCCTGGTCTACAGAGTGAGTTCCAGGACAGCCAGGGCTACCCAGAGAAACCCTGTCTCAAAAAAATCCAAAAAAGGGGCTGGTGAGATGGCTCAGTGGGTAAGAGCACCCGACTGCTCTTCCGAAGGTCCGGAGTTCAAATCCCAGCAACCACATGATGGCTCATAACCATCCATAACAAGATCTGATGCCCTCTTCTGGTGTGTCTGAAGACAGCTACAGTGTACTTACATATAATAAATAAATAAATTTTTTTAAAAATCCAAAAAAAAAAGTTCTAGATAAAGATATGTGTGTATGTCTATATATGACAGATGTATTTGATATACTTTAAAACCAAATAATATATTTTTGCCCAATATCTATTCTTAATGAACATAGATCCTAAAACATTAAAAACTATTTCAGGTTTGATGAGCATGTACTGAGTTGGGTGTGTAGCCACTAAGTAATGTGTACCTGACTTGTCAGCCATTGCCCTTCCTCGGCGGGCTTCAGGATCTCTCAGCTTTGGGTTCTCCTCCACCTATCCATTCTAGTGTCTGTTGATTCCTCTTTAATTCCTTGACCTCAGTATGTCGGGGTACCCTAGAACTCAATCCTTGTGTGTTCTTCTCTCTGTGTCTTTCTGTCTCTTATCTCTCAAAAAATTATAATCCTTTCTTTTCAATTTCAAATTCTGCCTTGTCTTCAGCCTGCACCTCTCCCTAGGCTTGTGCATACGACTACACAGCAGACACTAGTATGAACAGTCAGAGGAGAAAGGTCAGACAAACTGAACACCAGCTGAAGGACATTTCTAGGAAGGACGATTCTGTACACACTCTGTCTAATGTACATCTCAAACTTTTAACCCGATCAAATTTGAACTCCCAATCTTTGCTCCCATCAAAATTCTCTTCAGTTTCCCCAGCTCGCTAACACACAATTCCAGGCTTTCCAGTCCTCCAGCCTGGAGTTACCCTTGCAATCTAATGCCTTAGATTGTCCGTGGAGTCAACTCTGAGTGCATCAGCCTCCACCTACCTCCCTAGGCAACTGCATGTCCTGCTGAACGAAAGCCATGATGTCACTCCCTGGAGTGGGGGGGGGGTCCCTTACCTCTTCAGTGTGACGTCTTCTCTGCCCTGCTTCACTTGCTTCTGCTGCTGTCCCTGTTTTGTGTTTGGAGAGACTCGTTTGGTGCTGTTTTGGGATGTCCCTCCCTCATTCCACGTGTCACTTCCTTTACTCTTTCAGACCTTGGCTCCAGTCACTTTCTTAGTGGAGTCTAGGTTGCCCTGCTATTTAACTCCTTGGCCTCCCTTCCCCACACTGTAGGGTTTATCTAGGAAGGTCTCTTCTGCATTCACTCCCAGAGGGAGGTTTTGCTTGCTATAGTGCTTTTGGATTCATCTTTCCAGTGCCTCTGGTCTATAATGCTTCTGTAGAGAAATTCACTGACAAAGTTTAGGAGCTCTTGCGTATGTGACAGATTGATTTTCTCTTGACACAAGTTTTTCTTTGACTTTTGACAGTTCAGTTATATTTCTTTCTGTGGACTTCTATGGGCTCATTAGTCAGAACACTTCAACCTCATTAAATTTAGATATGCAGGGGCGGTGAGATAGCTCAGTGGGTAAAGGTTCCGGCTGCAAAACCTTATAACCCAATCAGTCCCCAGAACCTGGATGGAGGAGAGTTGTTTTGTAATATTTTCACATGTGTATCATAGCACATACATACCTCTTCGTGTGCAGTAAATAGAGAGGTAATGAGTATGTAGAGGCCTGCTTCCCTTCAGTCAGTCAGCAGGACTGGGGACGTGAGCAATGTCTGCCACCCTCCGCTGTCCCTCTCTTACAGTGTAACTGTGTATGTGCACGCGTGTGTGTGTGTGTGTGCTGGCCATCTTGACGGTGTCTCAGTCCCTCAAGTGTCACTCACTCTTCCTTCTGTCCCTTCTACTTCATGATCTTAAATTGTCTGTCTTCAAGTTTTCTGAGTTATTTGATCAAATGTAATGTTGAAAAACCATTGAGTTTTCCAACTCAGTTACTGAGTTCTCCAGTTGTGTATTTTTCCTTTGGTTCTTTTATATGATTTCTGACACTCTGTTGGTATTCTCCTCTTGTTCCTGTATTACTTCTGTGATTTCACTGGCTATTTGTGTGGTGTTTTACAGTGCCTTGAGTTTCTTTAATAGAATTTCTTTCTGCTCTTTCTCTGAATTCTTCAGCTTTGGCATATCCCCAGATTGATTGTTTCATTGTTAGTTTTGGTTTGCACCAGGTCTTACTCTGTATAGCCCAGGCTGGCTTCGTAGTCATAGCAGTTCTGCCTGAGCTTACCCACGTGTTAAGTTTACACAAGGGAGCCACCATGTCTGGGTAGGTTTCATTTCTGTGCTTTGTGACATTTCCTCTCATATTTGTTTCCTGTTAGACGTACCAAGAGAATAGACCAGCAGCCTCTTCTCCCAGTCATTTATAGACTAGATTCTTACAGAGTGGACATTCACCCATCAGCCTTGATAGTTGAACCTCTCAAGTCTTTTATGGGTGCGTGGTCTCTGCACTGTGGGTTTATGTAATTCCACAATTGGAGAACTTTTTCAGAAACTTGTAAGGGCTTCTTGCTCCCTCTGGTGTCTATTTTTGGTACTGCATACTCAGCTCTATCCTGGCATCCAAAAATCCCACATTCTATCAGCACTTCCAAGTCAGGCTTGATAGAAAACAAGTCACTCAAAGCTTCTGAAAAGACAGGAAGCTCGACATACTTTCTTCTTTTCCCTTCTCCCCACAAGGAAGAAACTCTGTATTTTACATTCCCAGCCATGCTGGGAAGTGTACACTCAGCTACATGTCAGGCACTAGGCTGGCTGTGAAGCTCTGTGGCATCCAAATATGCACTCCTACAAGAAGGTGAGCCTTCAAATGTGTGTTACTATAAATGAGGTATGACTCAGGTGAGCATGGCTGGGCTGGCCCTGGAAAAGGACACGTATCAGGGGAAATAAAATGCTTTTTACATCTGTGTGAGAGTGTCTGCGGTCTCAGCTCATAGAGACCAGCATCATATATTTCAGATACAGCTGCCAGCTCCAGATTGCTCGACTGAGCAGCTGCAGCTTGTTGTTGCACAGATCCCTCCTCAGATCCATTAGGTTTGCTAGGGTTCACACAGAATCAGGGACTTACCTATGGATGACTGTAAAGGAAATTAGCAGGGAAAGATGGAGAGGGACAGAGCAGGGCACATGGGACAGGCGAGGGCTCTGCTTTCCAGGAATGGCCATGGCTGAGCTGCCAGACTCCAGGAATGGCCATGGCTGAGCTGCCAGATGCTCCTTTGGGTTTTTATGAGCGCTTCATTACCCAGCTATGATTAACTGCCATGTTGCTTTATTTAACTCTGAGCCCCTGTGTCCTCCCTGCGTCTGATGCTGCCTCCCAGTCTTCGCGGTGCTGGGCTCCCATTGGGTTTCCTGAGGTAACCAGCCATTGGCCAGCTCACTGACATAAAGCATGTTTACCACTTGAAGACTACAAGGGTTTTAGGAAACAATTACACATTTCATATTTCAAATTTTATTTTTACTGAGTATCTGAGACTAGGGAGTAGACATAGAGATGAAAAATCTTGGAAAGAAGATGATTTGATTACCTCTTTTTTTTCTCCTCTGTCCCAATTATTCCTTTGTTAATCTTGCCTTTATTTGAAAGATCAGAGTTGCATGAGCCTGTGGAGTTAGTACCCCATCCGCTGTTCGTCAGTAAACTGGAGGCAGTAGTAGCACTGAGAACCTGGGCGAGAAAGACAGCTGGTCGTCAAGACAGCCTGCAGTTAGTGCGATAGCATGGCTGGCAAAGCACAGCCACTGTTGAAGGAGTCAGGACGCTTCATTCCACGGAATAGAACACATATTCTGAGAACCTGAGCACAAGTTTTAGAGACAGAAAAGGACTGGAAGAAAGAATTGACAAGGTAGCCGGGCAGTGGTGGTGGCGCACGCCTTTAATCCCAGGACTTGGGAAGCAGAGGCAGGCAAATTTCTGAGTTCAAGTCCAGCCTGGTCTGCAGAGTTCCAAGACAGCCAGGGCTACACAGAGAAACCCTGTCTCAAGGGAAAGAAAAGAAATTAGCAGGGGTTAGAGAATTAACTGAGCAGTGAAGGGGATTATCTGCTTTCCCCGAGGTCCTGAGTTCAATTCCCAATACTCACATAGTGGCTCACAACTCTCTATAATGTGTTCTCGTGCCCTCTTCTGTCATGCAGGTGTACATGCAGATAGAATACTCATTCATAAAATAAATCTTGAAGGAAGGAAGAAGGTGGGTCATTTCCTTGAAAGAAGGGACAGGAGATGGAAGATGAGAAACCTCACTGTTTATATCAGGATTACTTTTTCCCAGGAACTGTAGGGACCGATAGAGAGGAAGCTGTAGTCCTACCAGTTATAGCTGACCTACTTGGGGGAACTTGGCTCACAAATCCTGATTCTTCAGGTCAGAGAGATGGCTCAGTTTCAACTTTGCTGGGTTGAAATGGGCGACACCATTTTAATTTTTAGCCTTGTATTTTGGGTCCCAATAGCGGAACTTAGCCCCTAAACAATAGCATCCAGTAATTTCTATTTAATATGCCAGTACTTCAAAAAACTTTGGTAGGACAGGAGATATGGCTCAGCTGGTAGAGTACCTGCCTAAGCATAAGGCCCTGGAACCCATCCCTGGCTCTTCCTGCATTCAGAGGGGTGAAGTACAGCTGTCCTCCTGACCCTCAGGGCAGAGGCAAGAGAATCAGGAGCTGAAGGGCCTTACCACCTACAGAGGGAGTTCAAGCCCAGGCCAGACCATGTGAGACCCTGCCTCAAAACAATGAAAGGGCTGGAAAGATGCAGAATGGTTTAAGAGCACTTGGTGCTCTTGCATATGGTCTAGGTCTGGTTCCCAGGACCCACATGGATCTCACAGTCATTCTTAACACTAGTTCCTGGGGATCTGATGCCTGGTTTTTGGCTGCATAGGCACCAGGTTTGCACATACATACATATCTTAGGGTTTCTGTTGCTGTGAGGGGACACCATGACACAGCAACTCTTATAAAGGAAAGCATTTAATTGGGGGCTGGCTTACAGTCCAGAGGTTTAGTCTATGTCACCATGGTATGCAGATAGACATGGTGCTGAGACAGTAGCTGAGATTTTTTACATCTGGATTTAAAGGAAGCAGGAAGAGACTGACAGTGGGCTTGGCTTGAGCATTTGAAACCTCAAAACCCACCCCACTGACACACTTCCTTAAACAAGGCCACAATACCTAATGATGCCACTCCCTATGAGTCTGTGGGGGTCCATTTCATTCAGACCATCACAATACATGCAAGCAAAATACTCATACACATAAAATAATTCTGAAAAATAAATACATTTAAATAAAAATATTCCTTAGCAGTTAAACTATCTCTCTACCTCCTTTTGAAATGTACAAAATTAAAAAGCAATAATAAAACTTATGTCCCCTGCAATAGAAGATGTCAGCCACTATTGAGATAGTCTAGAACAAGTTATCTTTAAGCTCAGTATTGCTGTCTGCTGAGCGGTGTGCTTTCATCTCAGCTTCTAAAACATTAATAAAAAGTTCTGTAGAAACTCAGACTGTGAAGTGTTACTTCCCCACCACACCGCCCCCTGAAGTGTTTGAAAGAAGAGCTGCTGGGCTACAGTTCCCTGTAATATTTACTGTTTCAACAAGTGACAATGAGAGGGGGTGTGGCTAGCTAGTGGGTGTGGCTATCCAGTGGGTGTGGCTAGCCGGTGAGGGTGTCGAGGGGGTTGTCGTCTGCGCCTTTTGTGTTGAGTTTCTCCTCATGATTGGCTCACACTGCAAAGAACAGGTTCCAGGACCACCTCACCTCACGGTGCCTTTTATACAAAGACAGATGTTTTAGGAGTTCTCAAATAAAAACAATGTTCACTACATTCCACCAGCATATTAGATGTTCTCTTTGAATTCAGCTGTCACAATTTTCTCTAAATTAAACAAATTTTACTCATAAGGAGGTTTGATACAAAAGGTGAGTTAATTCAGTTGGCCTTGGATATCAATATTATAATTATGAACTTACAAAATATCTGGACATTAAGATAAATTTGACCCAGAGTTAAGAAATCTTGGTGCAAATTTCAATTGTGGCCAGAAGTTTATTAAGTAGGTGTCTCCAGAGAGAGTTTCATTTTCTACTTATGTACCCTCTCCTTCCCTTCTCTTTCCTCTCCTTTTTTATTCACTAAACATATACTTAGCAGATATCCCTTCAAAAATAATGTAAGGAGAACTCTCAATCTGGTTACCCCCACTTCTTTTTTTTTTTTTTTTTTTCAGTTTTTTATTAGATAATTTTCTTCATCTAATATGCTGGTGGAATGTAGTGAACCTGTTTCCTGTTGGGATTCTCTGTCCACTATCACGCCTCTCCTTCGGCTTAACAGTGGTGAGCCATCTGCGGCCAGTTAGAGCCCCTGTTAACACACAGGACCACCATCCCAGGGAGACACTAATTGAGAACACAAAGCTTGGAAAAGATGTTAAGTTTTTCATAACAAATGACTTATTCCCACTTAATTGAATTTTAGCCTTTCTAATTTTCCTCCCTCTTTCTAAGCACATAATTTTCTGGCCTATAGTTGCTGCTAGATTGATTTGAATCTTTCCTAGAGTTTTACAAATTAGTCACATCCTGGATGTGAAAAGGTCTTTTGAGAAAACATGTACAATAAATAGTTCCTGTAAATCAGCCTATCCCTGAGTCCAGAATTTTAACTAATTCTGAAACTCTCCCAGACACAGTTGCTAAAGGGAGGACCAGACTCTGAAAGGGATGAGTACCTCTTGAGGACTCGACTATATTAAGTTTTCCCCTAGACACACAAACACCACAAATACACACACCACTAACACACCACACTACACAGACACACATATACTACAAACACACACACAAAATAAAAACAATGAAGGCTTCATATTATCTAGGTTTTTAGGTGGTTACACTGATGTGGATTAAAATTCTCACTTCAGAATGGTGTATTCTGTACTTGAAAACAGGCCTGTTAGTGATAGGTTGAAGCTTTACATCTGAATGTATTGACACCGTAAGTACATAATGCGAAATATAATGAAATTTAATACTTCGTTTAGTGACCTAAGAGAGGAAAAGCTTTTTGTTTTGTATAAAGCGTATTGATTCATCTGCAGTCTTAACTACCAGGTTCAAGGTGCAGGGACAGATGCCACTTGGCACACCGTTCTAGTGTGTCATGTGAGCGTAGTTTCTATTTGGAAGTTCAGTAGATACTCCCAGCTGACAGGGGAATTCCAGCAAGGTCATTCAACCATTCAAACCTTAAAGGAGAACACAATTGGGAAAAGCTGCCTCTGTGTAAACATTAACCCATCTGGTTTCAAGTGGCCCTTTTTATCCTGTTTGGTTTAATATAAAAGGGAGACCTGGAACTTGATATCTTTAGACTTTGATTAAAAATAAGTTTAAGGAACTTGGAAGCATATTCTTTCATGTTTTATTATTTCTTTTAAACTTAGAAAAAGGGCTGTTCTCCCCAGCTAGTGATGGGAGTTTGTTTTTTTTTTTTTTTACACTGTGTGTGTGTGTGTGTGTGTGTGTGTGTATTGGGTTGGGGGGTTGGGGTTAGGGTTCAGCTTGCATGGGGCAGTCAGAGGGCTGCAGGTCCATCCTTATCCAGCTCATGGGTCCTGAAGCTTGGAACTCCAGCTGCAGGCTTGTGGACGGCACCTTCATCCTTTCTAGCTCTCCGAAGCAGAAGTTCTTAAAATATTTTCAGTATGTTTTTCTCAGTACTTCTACCAGTCTAAATGAACCAGTCGTTCTTGAAACATTATAAAGCTGCCCTTAACTGACATTAGGAAACAAACTGTGCTGGGCGCAAGTAAAGGCTTGCAGCATTTCTCTGTCACCCTGTTCCCACTAAATCTTCCCGTGCCCTCACTCGTCCCTGATCCACAGAGGAAAGCCAAGAGCTGGGGTCCGTGATAACTGTTCTCACTTCTCCAGGGGGATCTGCCACACGCCTGTATATCCTAATCCAAATGCTGCCTAGCTTCAAGTGCTTTCTTTAAACCTCATGAAAATGAAATCAAATTGTATGCACTCTTTTCCTAGAACATACTTTAAAAATGGTTAAGTTGAGATCACCAAGTCAATATTACAGTTACTGCCGCTTGCTCACTAGTTCCCATTACTGGGTGTTGCATTAAGTGACTTAGAATTTAGTAGCAGAGTCTACTGGTATATGCAGGTAGATATATACATACATAGATAGCTATTTCCAGCCATACATAAACAAAGATTAAACTGAGTCTTTACTAGTTGAGAGCATTGCCTGGTCTGTCTGATACTGTTTTCCATGTCACCACACACACACACAGAGTAATAGATAATAATTGTGCAGTGCAGTAGGTTAAACAAGTGAAACTGAGTTCCTGCTTTGGAGCTTCCACGATGGAGAGCCGAGCTTCACATCTGGGCACATTATTGCACATTACTGTGATACTGCGTCTTATCACACTGGTGAGCCAACTGCTGGGACTTGTGTGTGCAAGTTCTACTTGTAGATAGAGATTCATGCTTCTATCCTGCCACCAAACTCCTTAGTGGGGTTAGTTATTAGTTGCTGTAACCTTGCATTTTCTCTGAATATATATTTAAAATAAGAAAGGAATGACTAAGAATTCTGTCATTCTCATGATTATGGAGATCAAGGTTGAAAATGAAAATAATATATTAATCCTGCCATACCAATTCAAAATGCTCTCACAAAGCATGATAATGTCTTTAAAACAACAACAAAACCAAAACCCATTACATCAGAGAGCTCTGGCAGGAGGCACTGTCCAGGAGTCCGAGCGGTTGCTATTCACCGTGAGCCACACCCTGGGCTGAGTGACCTAAGGAAGCTCCACGCTGTCTCTCAAGCCTGCTGTTATTCTCACCTGTTGTTTTTTAGCCTCAAAAGGTAGTTCCAGATGGTGTCCAGAACGGACAAGAGCTGCTGGCATGGTGCATCCAAACTTGATCCAGTACGTACAGGCAAAGGCAGGTGGATTTTTGTGAGTTCAAGGCCAGCCTGGCCTGCCTAAAGAGTTTCAGGCCAACCAGGGCTCCATGGTGAGACCTCCTTTTAAAACAAAACCCAAAGCAATCAAAGAGGAAATAACTTGCCTGATTGATTTTTTAGTTTAGAAACACAAATACTAAGAAAAAGCTGTGATTTGGACGATCCTTAACATTTTCTTTCTGATAAGCAGCAGTGATCTTTTTCAGGCTGGTATTACCATCAAGAATAAAACCTGATTCACTCAGTATGCAGCCAGATACTATTTTAGAGAAATGACTACTTTGGCATAGTTTTTGATGGTATCTTCTAGAAACTCTTGTACTGATGTTTTGACTACTCTAGTAGTTTCTCCCGTGAAGGCTGCAACCGGGTAATGCCTTGTGCCTGGGAGCAGGGTGTTCAAGATGATGTGGAAATTACCGGAGCAAAGTCCTCAAGCCAATGATTACCTTGACTTATGAATATTTAATGGTAAAATAGTATTTCATTTTAATTGGTTGAAAATTAGGGGCAAAAATTGCTCTTCCACCTTACCCACATCCTGTTTACCATAGGTAAGTCATTGGTTTAGCCGTATTTGAGATCATTTAGAATTTGGTGACACACACACCCATGACATGTAGCTGGCCACAGCACAGGTGTGTGCACATCACACACTCTCATGTATACACTCGATCCAGAACTCTACGTGCCGTTGTCAGAGGTATGGATTTGTCACTGACTTCCTTTCTGTGTTTGACTAAGCCTCAGCCACAGACGATAAACAGTGAGTGGTTATAGATGTAGAGACATAGTGGCAGGTGTGACCAGGTTAAAACTTCATTTGTTATTTTTTCTTCTTTGATAGTGAAATATATCTTGTAATTTGCCAAGAGAAGCCATAATTCAGAGTTATATTTAAAATTCTAGGTAGACCAAGTTTTAAAAGCAGTCACATATTTCAACATGGCTTCTCTGGTAAGTCTCAGATTTGTGCCTAAGTACCCCGTGATGGGACTAGAAAGTGAGCATATTGTCCAGGGAATAGGAAAACCTCCCCCACCCGCCATGTTTCAGTCTCAGTGCTTGTATTAATGCTGTGCATAAATCTTGCAGTCTTCTCCCTAAGTTTATTTTCTCCCAAATAAAACTGGTGTTACAGTAGCTTCAAGCATGTATGCATTGCGTGTGTGTGTGTGTGTGTGTGTGTGTGTGTGTGTGGTGGTAGTGGTGGTGGTCTGTACATGTACCGTAGTACATTTGTGGAGTTTGACAACTTTGGGAGGTGGCTCTCTTGTCACTAATGTTGGATTTTTCTCTGCTATTGCAAGCATCCTGATTGATTTCCATTGAAATGTCCTAACAGGTACTCCCATGAGTGCCCAGTTTACCTTTGTTTTAAGGTAAGCCCTCACTCGTCACCTCATGGCAAGATGCTCCATGGCTTCTCATCTTGCCCTTTTGATTGACATCTCTCCTTTCTCCAAGCCCCTCCCCACTCCCTCAGCCTACAAGCCCATCCTGATAATTGTTTTTGTTTTGTTTTGTTTTTTGTTGTTTTTTTTAAGATTTACTTTAGTATATTTGATATACTGTTGCTGTCTTCACACACTCCAGAAAAGGACATCTGATTCCATTGCAGATGGTTGTGATGCCAACATGCCAACGCTGGGGATTGAACTTAGGACCTCTAGAAGAATAGTCAGATGACTCTTAATCTCTGGGCCATCTCTCTGGTAATGTTTAAAATGTCCATTTAAAGATGTGTGAAATTGCTCAAGCCACAATCCCAATACTCAGGAGCTGAGGCAGGAGCTTGCCCCTAGTTCAAGGCCAACCTGAACTACATAGTGACCCTGTCTCAAATCAGCTCAAACTAAGCCAAACAGGTTTTTTATTATATGAGTAAATGTTTTATCTTTAGATTAATTTTTTTAGATTTACAGAAAAATTGCAAAGATAGTACAAAAATTCCTGTATAACTTTCACCCAACTTCTCATATAAGAATCTTCTGTGGACATTACTTATTTGTCAAAATTAAGAAATGAATGCGATTATTATCTGAAATCTGCACTATATTTATCTTTTATGAAGTTTTTCAAGTACTGTATTTTTCTGTCTCAACATATAATCTAGGGTGTCATATTACATTTAGCATATTTTCAAATTGATAATATCAGCTTTGGTTAAAAGTTCCCAAAGCACAGAAGGATACTGTGTGTTTTCTATCTTTGGGGCCTCTGCTAATCTAGAGTCTGCTTTCTGTTTCTGTTCTTTTAAATATCCTTCCTGAGAGGTGTATACAGGCATGCACACCCATACACATGCCTCAACCACACCCATGTGCACAAATATGCATACACACACTTGCATTTAAACAAATTTCTCTACATATATATATATATATAGTTTAAATTATATTTGTTTATTCTCAATGAGTAGCCCACAACTGCCTTGTTTTTCATTCCATATCCCATCAGATATGATCACTGCATATACTAGTTCCCTATGATTCATATCCTTTACTTTTGCAAATAGTGCTGCAGTGAATATTCACACACACACACGTTTGCTTACATGGGAAAATGTGGCTTTAGTTATTGCTTGATGAAAGGGTCAGTGTGTTCATCATGTGTCCGTTTGTTTTCCAGAGTGGTTCTATCAGTTTAGCGTCCATTATTTCCCCATAACTTCACAGCACTGTCTTATACAATACTTTGAATTTTACCGAATTAAAGTTAAAATATAGATTAAGATGATATAGATTTTTAAAAAATGATTATCTCTCCTGTGCTGAATAAAGTTGAGTGTGAAGAGGCACCATGACTACAGCAACTCTTATAAAAGAAAGTATCCAATTGGGGCTGGCTTATACTTTCAGAAATTTAGTCCATTATGACCATGGCAGGAAGCATGGTGGCCTGCAGGCAGACACGGTGCTGGAGAAGGAGCTGAGAGTTCTGTATTCAGATCCACAGGCAGCAGGAAGAGAGAGACACTAAACCTGGGGGGGGGGGCTCTTGAAAGCCTCAAAGCCCACCTCTAGCAACACACTTCCTCCAACAAGGCTGCCCCCCAAATCCTTTTCAGTAGTGCCCTCCCTGGGGACCAAGCATTTCAGTGTGTCACTCTTCATTCAAACCACCATCGTGTCTGCGTGTGTTTGAAAGCCATCCCGCTTCTTGTTTAGTTTTGTTTTTTGGTTTTTCGAGACAGGGTTTTTCTGTATAGCCCTGGCTGTCCTGGAACTCACTTGGTAGACCAGGCTGGCCTCGAACTCAGAAATCCGCCTGCCTCTGCCTCCCGAGTACTGGGATTAAAGGTGTGTGCCACCACGCCCGGCGCCATCCCGCTTCTTGTCTCAGCTGAAGCTAGACCAGAGCTCACAGAGGAGAGCAGAGTCAGGCACAGAATGTCTCAGTCAGTGTTCTGCTGCGGTGAGGAGACACCATGGCCACAGCAACTCTTACAAAGGAAACATTTAATTGGGGCTGGCTTACAGGTTCAGAGGTTTAGTCCATTATCATGATGGTAGGGGAGCATGGCAGTGTGTGGGCAGACATGGAAGAGCGGAGAGCTCTACATCTTGATCTGAAGGCAGCCAGGAGGAGATTGTCTTCAGCACTGGGCAGGGCCCGAGCTTAGGAGACCTCAAAGTCCTCCTACACGGTGGCAGTGACATGACAGTGATGGTGACAGTGACACATTTCTGCCAATAAGACCATACCTCCTAATACTGTCACTCCCTATGGCCAAGCATTCAACCACATGAGGGCCAAATCTACTCAATCTACCACTACACTGATGTTAAACAGTTTGTGTGGGCAAAGACTTGGAGATCAACTAACTTGAATATAATGCCTTAAAAAGCAAAAACAGTGTACTTCCAGGCCAAGGATTTTTTATATCTTTGTATTTTTAATATTTTTCTTTATTAGACATCTTAGACTATTCTATTCAGCCTTGAATAGAATACATTGAATATATTGAAATTAAGTTACCTATATTATTTTTCCAGTCTACAAAAATTATCACAAACTTAATGGCTTAAATGACTATAGATTAGGGAGCTGGAGAGACGGCTCAGTGGTTAAAAGGACCTGCTGCTGCTCTTTCAGAGGACCCTAGATCATTTGCTAGCTTAGGTGTCAGGTAGCGCACCACCACCTCTTACCCCAGTGCCAGGGCACCTGATGCCTCTGGCTCCCATGTTACCTGCATGTACGTGCACATGCCTTCCCACAGATACAAATGCACATACACGATTTAAGAAATAAATTAAGACTGTAGATTAGGGCGGGTCTCACTGGGCTTAAAAACAAGCATTTCCAGGGCCTCAGACCTTCTTAGGGGCTCTGTTCTGTGCTGCTTCTAGCTTACGTCCACCTGCAGCCCATAGATTGTGCCTCTTCTCCACCTTCAAGCCAGCAGGGATTAGTGAAGTCCTTAAAGGGACTCTTCCTAATCATAGCCAGGAAGAGTTCAAACTGATAACAGTCTCTCTCTCTCTTTCTCTTTCTCTCTCTCTCTCTCTCTCTCTCTCTCTCTCTCTCTCTCTCTCTCTGGTTTTTTGAGACAGGGTTTCTCTGTGTAGCCCTGGTTGTCCTGGAACTCACTCTGTAGACCAGGCTGACCTCGAACTCGGAAATCCACCTGCCTCTGCCTCCTGAGTGCTGGGATTAAAGGTGTGCGCCACCACTGCCCGGCTGATAATAGTCTTGTGACTAGATTGGACTGGTGGGTAATGTCATTTCAACATTCTTAAACTCAATCATATGTACAAAGTCCCTCGTATAAAGTAATTTTTACAGGTTCTGATAATGGGGACATGCCATGCTACTCATTGCAGAGAATCACCAGGATGTGAGGAAGCCAAGTTATATACAGAGAATCAAGAAAAGTTAAAGATTCCAACATGCATTTTTCTGGGAGAGAAAAAGATAATGTTCCCAGAGTCGTCAGCACTTGTAGCCCTTAGTAGGTGGCTATTCCTGGAGAGGCTCCTGGTGAGAACTAGCAATATAGTCATTCAGGAGGGAAAGCCGACAGGCAAAGGACTCAGCATTGAATTAAGAGAACGCAATTACATCTACAAGCTATCCTGCATTATTACATCACTAGAAAACGAGGCGTGAAGGGGGAACCGATGGTGTGCAAACAGAGAGGCAAGCTTCAGGCCGTTCTGCTGTGGTTGCACAACCCAGTGACTCCGAGGAGGAGGGGACACTTGCATTGAAGTACGGTCAAGATCCTTGGCGCTCTGAGGCCTGTACTCCTCCCTCCCTGGAACACATGGAAACCCAAACCCGGCCGTCTCGGGCTTCCCCCGGTCCTCACTACTTTTGTCTTTACACGCATTGAACTTGATCTTTGGGATGCTGCTGAGTCGCAGGAGTTAAAGGAACAACCCCTCCTACCTGGCCTGTAGGGCGGTAGCCTCCAAGGCCACTGCAAACATGTCTCTGTGTGAACTTGATCCAGAAACAGCCAGGCAGGGGACAAAGTTTAATCCGAGGGAATAGTTGGCTGTCTGTAGTTTCAGGCTGTCTGTCCAGACTTCAGCATGCTGTAAGTAGTTTCTGTTTTTTTTAACTTTTGTGGCATTTTAATATATAACAATTGCAAGAATAATTTCCATAAGATTAAATCAAGTTCTGCACGGTTTTGTGTCTCCTACACTAGACCTGCTTAGGAAGTTTCAGCACTTCACAAATGGCTTTGTTCTTTAAGATGAAAAGAGAAGCCATAAAAATCCGAAGCGAGTATTCTACTCAAACTGGTCCTGACTGAACAAAAAGATCTTAATGTCTTATGTTGAGTGAAAGTGTTTACAGCTGAAAACAAATGGGAATGGATTTATACCCTGTGCCTGGAGACTGAGCATTTCCAAATCGTGCTTAGATTTCACCCTATGTTCCTTACAGTTGCTTAAGGCGTATGTTAGTAGATATCGCTCTGAGCCGATTGAGGTAGAAATTTTTATATTCAAAAAAAAAAAATGAAAAGAACAAGAGTGTAGTGCTTAAAACACAGCAGAGGTTGGGAACCTAGAATAGGGCAGCAAAGTGAAGTGGATGGAAGCCACAGGTCCTGAGACTTAGTGTGACACGACAGAGAGATTGTAGGGCTTTGACATCTGTCAGGTAGAAATCCCAGTCTGATGTGATATGCCTACAGTATATCTGTGTGCGTGTGTGTGTGTGTGTGTGTGTGTGTGTGTCCGCGCGCGCACACAATAAATTAGTGCTGCTCCCATTGCCCTTGTTTTGAGATTAGGATTTTGGGAACCGCACGTTGGCACACAAACATTCTGACCTCTTGAGTGTAGCTACGAGGATATTAGGGCTGCATTTGGTGTTGCAAGGGTTGAGGTTTCCTATTTTCTTTTTGCTACAATAAATATTTTAAAAACTGATGCCTGATGAATGTATGATTTTGAATAAAGATTTATACTTTGACATGGTTAATGTATGAGTTAGAAGCTAGCTCTTAGCCAGTAACCCCGCCAGCCATTGGTAAATGTTGAGGTTTTTTGTTTTTTTTTTTTTATGTAGAAGCTTACTGGGCTTCCCCGACTTCATCTCTGACCTTAGCGACAGTTTATTTCCAAGCCTGCCTCTTGCTGCTGTGTGCTGAGTGGGAACCAGACGTGGGACTGGTGGGATGAGAGCTCAGGACATGTTATTCTACGTAGGGTCCAGGACTGAACTGCAGTGAAACCTTTAGATTGCTGAATCCCAGTAATTCTAGGCTGCTGGCCTGCGAACTTCCTTAAGGCAATAAAGTTTCTTGGGCGAAGTTATTTGGTTAGTTGTTGGTTCGTGACGCGGGACTAGGGAGGGAGTAGAACTTTGGAAAGAAGCCAGGCTGAGAGGCCACCAGGGAAGCAGCAGTTTCCTGGCTGGGTCAGTCTTTTAGCCACCTGGAACCAGACAAGTGTGTGTCGGCTTACAGATCTTCACCAGAATTCTTTGGTAATTTCAAAAAGCCAAGCTCTTTTGGAAATTTTCAGACACCCCTGCCAGCTGCTTATATATCTCTGAGTCACCTAACATCCATGCCACTGCCGGGCCCTCCAAGGTGACTCAGTCTAGCTCCCGGGTGTGTGTATACCAACCCCATAACCTCTCCCTTCAGTTCACTCCAGCTACACACAAGGTTTTGCTGTTTCTTGGTTATTATAGCAGGCTTGCTTCTGCCTTGGGACCTTCATTGCCTGAAGAGATCTTTTCCCAGGTTGGCTCGTTCTGTAACTGCCAAAGCTTCCTCCCAGCAGCCTGGAAGAGTGCCCTGCAGGGCACCACCCCCACTCCTGCCCTCCACACTACTCCTCTCTCTTTGCCAGGACTTTGCTGTTTTGTTTTTTTTCATTGTCCAGTAGGACATTGTTTTATACAGATAAAGAAGCATGCATATATGCGTATCTGTGTACATACTTGCATATTTGGTCTTTCTCCGTAGGATGTGAGTTTTAAGAGGGCAAGAAGATTATCTTGTTCAGTGCTGAATCATCAATACCCATAGTATAGCCTGGCTGTGGGAATAGACACTTGGGAAATAGCTGTACAAAGAGATTAATGTCTCCTGGTATCATTAAAATTGATTGTAAACATTCTTTTTTTTTTTAAATAACTGATAGAGTCACATGATTCTAAGACCACCACCACCACATAAAAGGGTCCACTTGGAAGAGTCTTCTCACCCAGTCAGTGCTCATCCAGGGTGCTTTGATACTCGCGAAAGCCCTAAGCCACTGCTGTGCCCTGTGCACCCTGCTCCATGACTTCACTGGACATGAAAAGAAACGTGGAAGCGCTCCTTTTCCCCACACAATATTTGCATTCTATTCTGAATTTTTCATATATGTTGAATATGTCTTGCTAATAATACTTAGAGAACACCTTCATTTTTAAATAGTTGTGTTTTATTATACTGTATAGTTGGACTAAATAGAAGCAATCTTATAAAGGTGGGCATTTGATTGTTTCCTGTTACAAACAATGATGAAGTTCTTATTGTTCAAGGCATTGTCAAAAGATGCCACAGACGTCCGATGGTCCTCCAGGAAGACAGTACCAGTTTGTGGGGCCCAGACATCGGCTTCAGTGCCCTGCCAAGTGTATTATTAGACTTTGGCCAGCCTGATAGATTAAAAAATTACTTCAGGAGCCGAGTATGGTGGCGCACGCCTTTGATCCCAGCACTCGGGAGGCAGAGGCAGGCGGATTTCTGAGTTCGAGGCCAGCCTGGTCTATAAAGTGAGTTCCAGGACAGCCAGGGCTACACGGAGAAACCCTCTCGAAAAACAAAAACAAAAAACAAAAAACAAAAAAAAATGACTTCAGCATACTTTTTTGTTGTTTTTAGAGTTTATAATAACTTTTTTGTGAAGTAAAAAAATTTAGTTGCGAATAATCAGGTCATGAAATTTACCAACTTAATACCAGTTTTAAAAGTACAGCTTAGAAATAGTATGTCCACATTGTGGGACAGATCTCTAGAACTTTCTTTTTTTTTTTTAAAGATTCATTAATCTTTAAAAAGTGTGTGTATGTGTGTATGTGTGTGTGTGTGTGTGTGTGTGCGCGCGCGCGCACGTCACACTCATGAATGTGCCATGATGCATGTGCAGGTTAGAGGACAGCTTGCAGGAGTCAGTTCTTTCCTTCCACTCTGTGGGTCTGGAACTCAAACCCAGGCTGTCAGCTTGCTGAGAAGAACCCCCTGCTGCTCGGTGCAGAGCCAGAGGGAAGAGCAGAGCAGAGCAGTCACCCCCTTGCATGCCATACACAAAAATAGACAGATGCGGTTCACAGATAAACAGAGCCACAATGCTGTGGAAAGAGAGGGCAGGAAAGTGGGTTTGAGAAAAAGGTGTCTTAAGCAGGACACAAAAAGAGCGAAGTCAAAAGAAATGAGCTTTAAAAAAAAGAAGAAGCAAGAAAGAAGTGACCATATATATATACGTTTACGGCCTCTCCAGGACTTTAATATGTTAATGTTTTTAATAAGTGGGTCACTTAGCATTTCCCAGCGACCACAGAATCAGTTCTTCCATCTGGAGCCTTGGTTTGACTGACCCTGTCCTGCCCAGATTGTTAACCCTTTGCTTCCCTTTGGCCTCTGAGTCCTATGGCTCTAGCTCCTAGTTGCTCTCCAGCACTGAGACGGCAGCTGTGTACAGTCTTGGTTTCCTGGGCACCTGGTGTCTCTGACTCACCTATGATTTAATCGCTGTGTTCTTCCCGCTCGTGCTGACTACAGACTGAAGTTTTGTGGAGGACAGACTGCCATTTGTCTTGTTCTTTCTATATAATATGTAGACAGAAAGGAGATGAAGAAAAACAAAGGCAAACTTACCTGAACCTCATCTGCCTCATAGCTTATCAACTTCACAGGATGAGATCTTAGCAAATAAATAGTGTGTACGTCAGAAGGAACATAGGAAGTGAATAAAGTTAAAGAGCATGAAATATATGAGGGCATTATAATATGTGAGGACATTATAGCATATGAGGGCACATTAATATGTGAGGGCATTATAACATATGAGGGCATTATAATATATGAGGGCATTATAATATGTGAGGACATTATAACATATGAGGGCATTATAATATGTAAAGACATTATACCATATGAGGGCATTATAATATATGAGGGCATTATAACATGTGAGGACATTATAATATGTGAGGGCATTATAATATGAGGGTATTATAATATGTGAGGTCATTATAACATGTGGAGGCATTTTAATATATGAGGGCACTATAATATATTAGGGCATTATACATGAGTGGATTATAATATTTGAGGGCATTATAATATATGAAGACATTATAATATATGAGGGCATTATAATAGCTTGAGGCACATTTATTGTCATTTGTTCTTTAATATTGGATTTAGTTTGGCAGTTTCATGCATGCATATAATGTGTTCTGATTCTCTCAGTCTTATCCCACCCCACCACCACCTTCCCTCACTCCGCCTCCATTCCTGATCCCGCCCCATCCCGCCCCCAGCCACTCCTTCCCTATGAGTCCCTTTCTCACCTTCATGTCTTTTTGTTTTGTGGCTAACTCCTGAGTGTAGCCAGGACTGTCTGCTTGAGCTTGTGCAGTGTGGCGCTGTCCATTGGTGTACATTAGGGTCACATGTGGCTGCACCTGAAGACAGTGACACTCTTCCCAGCATCCATCACTTGTCAGTAGTTTCCCAGAGTGGGTAGAGATGTGTGCGCCCCTCCCTGACCCATGACTGACTGCTCTGCGCAGGAGCCACAGCAGCTGTGCGGTCATGTCTGCAGTGGCCAGGTCACGCCCTCCCTCGAAGAGCATCCAGATGAGGGCATTTCTCAGCCCTCCTCCCTACCCACAGGCTCGTCCATCTTCTTCCCTTTCCTGTCCCTCTTTAGGATGTTCCCAGGTAGCCTTGGGACTCACTATGTAGCTCAGGCTAACCCTGCAGCAATCTACATGTCCCATCTTCCCCAGTGCTGGGATTACAGTGTTGATCACCATGCATAAATCTCTGGTTTGTAGTTTGAAAATCGTACTTTGAAAATTTTGCATTTTCAAATAACTTAAAATTGCTAGTCGAGGATTACAGAACATGTTTGTGATCCCCAGCATCAGGAAGGTTAGGAGGATGAGGCTAGCCTGGGCTATATAACAAGACCCTGTTTCAAAAAAAGCAGGTAAAATTGAACCACTATAATAGATAATAGCTTCTCCTGAATATAGAATACTCACAGCCAGATATGGAAATGTCATCTGACTAAAACTTACTAGACAGCAAACATGACCTCCCCTTGCTACAAAAGTATGTGTATATGCAAACATATGCATATGCTCAAATTATTTACGTATGTGAGGATGTGCACTCTCATACATCAAGCTCTATCCGAGGCACTTTCTCATGCGCTGTCTCATTTAACCATCCGATTCTGCCCTGGCTTCTTTATTCTGGAAAATGAGATGATAATTTCTCACTCTGCCTTTCTCACAAAACAATCAATGTGCCTGTGTCCCAGCAATATACTACTTCAGCCATACTGTTTAAAGATTAAATCTCGAGTGCTCTGTTGTGAGAGTGGTTTCCATAGCAAAGTGGTGTGATAGGTCTGGTAAAATTAATTTCAAAACACACTGGCAACAGAAACTTAGCAGAAGCCGTTTACACAAGATAGTCTGCGAACATCAAAGACAATTGTGGAGCACCTGGGAGGCGTAGGTCAGCGCTTTCCCTACCTCTCAGTGCACACAAGGCAGAGTAAACACCGGTCCTCGTGGGCCAGAAAAGCACCTTCACAGCCAGGCAGAAGCAGGATGGCCACACACAGGACACTTTAGAACTCGAAAGCCAGTTTGTGGCTGGCATTAAGGGCAGATGCTAGGTAGAAGGACACCCAGCACGGGCAGTGGGGGCTGCTGGGACTGCAGGGAAAGGTTTCTCACAACCCATCACCCAGAAACCCTCTCCTCTCCCAAGCAGTTCTTGCCTCTTGTGTTTTGTTTTGTTTTGTTTTGCTTTGCTTTGCTTTGTTTTAAACAGGATCTCTTTGCATAACCTTGGCTGTATTGGAACTCAATATGTAGACCAGGCTAGCCCTGACCTTGTAGAGCTTCCCTTGCCTGTGCCACCCAAGTGCTGGGATTAAAGGCCTGGGTCACCACACCCAGCTGTAAGCCTTTCTTATAATCAACATGGAACAGTCGAATACATCCCAGGCTGACTTCCCTCTGTCTTTCCAGCTTCCAGAATTTAATGACATGATGGGTAGTGGGAGAGTGGGGGCCAGGGGTGACAAGTGTCCAGCATGTTTTCTCTCAGGTCCCCAAATCACAAGGGACTCACAAACTAGGGAACACACTCATCAAGGGAAGGCCATAGGCAGTCACCTGGATGCAGAGGGCGTATGGCTCAATGATGATATATGCATTCTTAGTGGGTGCAAGGTCCCTGGACTCAGTCTCCTGGACCTTAACCAAACCCATCCAAACAAGCTACATGCGTTATAACTGAGGTTTGGGGAGAGAGCTCAGTGCTTGATCTGGAATTTAGATCCCAGCACCAATGTTAACAAGTCAGATATCCTTGCAATGCCTGCAAACCCAGCTCTAAGGAGGACAGAAGACATCCTGGACAAGCATATGCACACACACCTACAGAGGCACATACATGCAAAAATAAGTTACTGAGACACCGGGGAAAGGCTACCTGCAAGAGGCCTTCATGGCTGCTTCAAGAAACTGCAGAGAGACCTACCAGGGTATTTTCTTCTGGGGAAGGCTGAAGAACCAAGATTTCAAACAATGTACTTAAGAAACATAGAAATGGGTGTGGGGGCTCCTGGGGAGACAGCTCAGCAGATAAGAACGCTCACAGCTCCTCCAAGGGACCTGAGTATAGTTCCCAGTTCACACCTCTAATTTCAGTGCCACACACACACATATATGGTGTGCGCGTGTGCGCGCACACACACGCATGCGCGCACAAACACACACACACACACACACACACACACACTGAGTACACTGTAGCTGTCATCATGCACACCAGAAGCGGACACCAGATTCTATTATGGTTGCTGGGAATTGAACTCAGGACCTCTGGAAGAACAGTCAGTGCTCTTACCCGCCGAGCCATCTCTCCAGCCCTTACATTAATCTTAAAAAGGAACTAGAACAAACATTAGAAGCAGTTAGCGGCTGGGGGATCATTAGCACATGGGCAGGTATAAATGGGGCTCATTTTCTGATAAAGAAAACTAACTGGTATTCTGGAAGTCTCACAGCACAGCCAGTGCAGGAGTTATCTTCGTTCTATACTGTACATCTTACAGTTTGATAATCTTTGATTTCCTGCATGTCTTCTTAATTTTTTTTAACTCTTTGCTGTCTGTTGACAAATCCCCTGTTTGTACGTTCTTCCTTTTCCTACTGCCCCCTCTAACAAAAGCCATTGTTCTGGTGGCTGTTCCAGGCACTGGTACTAAGTTTACAAGTCTAAGTACTAAGTTTACAAGTCTGACACTGGGCTAACAGGGTGCTTGTCTACCAGACACGAGGGCCTGAGTTTGAGTCCCAGAAGCACATAAAAGGCTGGGACTCTGCTGGCACACGCTTGCAACCACGGGAAGATTAGATAGAGGAGGTGGAGGCAGGAGACTGCCTGGGGCTCACTGGCCATCCAGGCTGTTACAGCTGGTGAGCTGTGGGCCACTGAAAGATGCTGTCGTAAAGGAGGTAGACGACACCCAGGTTATTCTTACAGGTTCATGTGAACCAGCACACACATGTGCACCTATATAAACACGTACCCACATGCTCACATGTTCATGAAAAAGTATTAGAACCGTTCATCATAAAATTATACGGAGTACTAATTCCTAAAAAGGAACAAATCTGGCCTGTTGAATTTAAAATAACTTTTAATAGGTCTGAGAGTGTATTAAGTAGTAAACTATATGCATCAAAAGCACAGAGGATGTAGACATGAAACGATGCCCGAGCTGGATGGTAGTAAATTGACAACTGATTCTCCAAGTGTGCTCTGCAGACCACAGCAGTGCTGTTGTTGACTGAGATCTTGTTCAAGATGAAGTTCCAGGTTCTTCTCAATAAAACCTAACTGAAGTAGAATATTTAGGAGCACGGCACAGTAATCTGGGGTTTGAACCACGCTAACACTCACGAAGTGCAGCTGTAGTGCAGAGGAACAAATGAACCATCCTGTGGGCTGGCTCTACAGCCCTCGTGGTCCTAGCTGCGTAGCTGCCTATAGAAGCAACAGTGGCCGACCACATACAGGAAGAGGAGGGGGGCCAGTGACGCCGGATTGGAAATGAAATGTTAAACATGGACATCGGGGATGCAGAAACGCCAATGGTTAAGAGCACTGGCTGCTTTTACACGGGAGATTTGGTGCCAAGCACCCACATGGCAGTTCACAACTGTCTGTAACTCCAGTTCTAGGGAGGAATCTGATGCCCTCTTATGGCTTATGTAGGCACTGCACAGACAAACATGCAAGACATGTACATAAAATTTAAAATAAACATACATTGTATGCACGAATAAAATGCCATAATAAGCCCATTATTTTATATAATTAAGATTTTAAGATTTATTTATATTTATTTATTTTATGTATATGAGTACACTGTAGCTGTACTGATGGTTGTGAGCCATCATGTGGTTGCTGGGAATTTGAACTCGGGACCTCTGCTCGCTCTGGTCGACCCCACTCACTCCAGCCTAAAGATGTATTTATTATATCTAAGTACACTGTAGCTGTCTTCAGACACACCAGTAGAGGGCATCAGATCTCATTACAGATGGTTGGGAGCCACCATGTGGTTGCTGGGATTTGAACTCAGAACCTTCGGAAGAGCAGTCAGTGCTCTTAACCACTGAGCCATCTCTCCAGCCCTAATTAAGGTATTCTACTAGGGAAAAAAAAAAAAGAATACAGACTGCCCTTTCTTTGCAGAGTATTCTAGAATCATATAAATGATCAGGCAGGCTGAGCCCATGCAGAGCACTGTTCAGAATCGATGGAGATGCAGGTGTGATGGTATGTGTGATGGTAATCCCAGCACTCAGAAAACAGAGGCAGGAGGATCACAAGCTTGGTTCGAGGCTAGCCAGGGCTGCATTGTGAGCCCTTGTCTCAAAAGAAAAAATAATTTGATGAAAATTATGGATGTTTTATGACCCTTAATTTAAAAAATTCTAAGCAGCCGGACAGTGGTGGCACATGCCTTTAATCCCAGCACTTGGGAGGCAGAGGCAGGTGGATTTCTGAGTTCGAGGCCAGCCTGGTCTACAGAGTGAGTTCCAGGACAGCCAGAGCTATACAGAGAAACCCTGTCTCGAAAAACAAACAAACAACAACAACAAAAACAGGTCCCAGAGAGAATGCCAAGGAAGGCCAGACATGTGTGCCCTAAGCATTGTGAGAGATTCGCTTACATACTTAAGGGCTTCAGCCCTGGGACAGGATTTACCCAGTATAATGTCCTATTTGCTAAAGTACTGCTGACTTCAAAGACTCTGTTTCCAAATAAGGTCGCTCTGTTAGTGAACTTTGTTTAACTGTAACGAAGTATCCCAGTGAATCAGTAAGGGGCAAGGTCTGCTTTGGCTCCTGGTTTTAGAGGTTGCAGTCATGTACACCACACTGGCACCAGGTATTAGAGCAAGAGCATGTACTGGAGGAGTCTGTTCATCTGATGGTACCCGGAGGCTGAAGTGAGCAAGAGGAGATGGCAATGGAGCTTCAGTATGGCCTTTGATGGCAACTAAATTGTAATAGTATGGTTCATTAATCCTTATAATAGGAATAATAGAGACTCAAAACAAATGTGCTGCCTGATGATCAGATTCATCTGGGCATAAACTTGAATTCAGTAGTAATGGCAGACAAGACAAAGCATCTTTTGAATTCCTCCTCTGCAGTGCGGTACAGGATATGATGGTTACTACTGATTTCAGGTTTCTAGCCCAGGTGGACCTGCATAACCAGGCAGGATAGTTGTTATGTATTTCTGGGGTTTATGCCAAAAGGAGCAATGTACTATGCTATTAAATCTTTGTTAAATATACCGCAAGGGATTTAGATGCTTTCTGTAGGCGTAAACCAAGTTGTCTGTAGTTGGGGTGCTATGAAAAATTCTGTATACCACCATTATCACAACTTACTGGCTTAAAAATAGACATTTATTACCTCATTTATGGGGTGTGGCCCAGCTCTACCCTCTACTGAAGTGTTCTGATAACCTTAGTAAAGACAGTTGCCAGGGCTGAATTCCTTCTCCCCTGGAGGTCGAAGGGATTTGTGGCAAGTAATGCATTCAGGTCCCATGACTCTGGCTCATGGTTATCAGACTGAGAGTTTCTGTTTCCCCACCTCCTTGTTTCCTGCCAAGTGAGGAATTCTACCCTCAGGTCATAGAGGTCACCACACAGTTCCTCGCCATGTAGAACCCTCCAACATGGCCACATGCTTCCTTGTAGCTACTGTGAGAAAGAGAGAGGTGGCAGACAGGTGGCATGGTTTTGATGACAGTGGTAGTTATGTGCCCGTAGTCATGTTGACCTCAGCACCTTTACTGAACCTGTTTACGAAGAAGTGAGTCCTGTGCATGCTCACGGGAGTCTACTCATGGGGTGACACTGGTGCCTTGCCCAAACATCACTGTAGTGTCCTCTTATTTTTTTCCTCTAGTTTGCTGTCAGTGGATGGCTGCCACTGGGATATTTTAATGAATAGAAATGGGACAATCAAAATCAGATGGGGTAAACATAGCCACTCACTGTGAGTGCTGCAGTGTACTGGGACTCTAGAAACAGCTGGGCATGTGTGTGCATGCACGGCCAGTCTGACCTCAGCAGAAGCTCTGTGTGCAAGATGCTGTGCCTCGTGTCCGCCCGCTGGTGTGCAAGTGGAAAAGGATAGTGAGTGGGGCAGACAGGCCAGCTCTCTGTCTCACACAACAGGAGGTCCCATCTACCGGTTGGGAACATGATCCGCCACTCAGTAGTTACTTCCTCCAGTCTCTCCAATTCAAGGTCGTCCCAGGCTGTGCAGCTAGTTTGAGGCCAGCCTGGGAAACTTGAGACGAAATCTCAAAACAATAACGCTTTTTCTTTAAGCTCCTTAAAGGACATTGTCATGTTATGCCTACTGCCAGAGGCACTGTGTGAACACCTGTTTCCTCAGACTCCTGAAAGGGAGAATGTTGCCATATCAACAAAATAAAAGGATCTCAAACCCTTTGCAAGCAGAAAGTGGTATCTTGCTTTATTTCCATTTCTTTAATTTATGTTTAAATTGAACATTTTTCTTATGAGCCTTCTATCTTTTCATCTGTGACTTAACTGGTAGGTGAGGCTTTTCCTTGTTCATCTCTTTCCTATGTTTATCCACATTAATGATTCTTTTTAATTAACAGGGTTTTTTTCATACGACATATTTTAATTGTGTTTTCTTCTCTCCTAACTCTTTCCAGATCCTTTCCACTTCCCTATCATCTCAAATTTATCTCATTATCTTAATAATTATTGAACACACAATTGTACAAGCTGTTTCTTTTTACATTTTGTCAATTTTATAAATTCCTCCAAATATGCTCGCTCTTTGGTTCTTAATATATGGATATATATATATATATATATATATATATATATATATATATACATTGTAACATACTTATCCACACTCATTTTCAAGTCATGCAGGAGTTTAATTTCCTCGTCTTCTCTAAAAGTATCACCATGTGGTTTCATGGAAATTGTCCCTGAACTGAGTTGTTTAGCCCTTTCATTGAGACCTGGTGCTGACTCTGAGATGTAGCCCTGGCCGGAGGAGGAGGAGGCAGGTGTCCCTTCTTCCTCCTTCAGTTTCAGGCCATCGGAAGTGCAGCCCATCTGCTTGCTGGGAAAGCCACTGTCCACGATGGAGCCACAGTTGGGGCCAGAGAGGGACGAGTGCATGCTGGGAGTGATTGCCTCATTATAGAAGAACAGGTTCATGTTTCTGCGTGGAGGTAAAGCGAAGCTTGTGTGTACTTAACAGAATATTCCTTGACAAAGCCATTTGATGCTCTTCTGTGAGCTTACTTTGCTTTTTTGTATATTGTCTTATTAAATGACTTTCAGGATTCTGGGATACTTTAGCTAGAGGTTAAGTCACTTCTCTGACAAAATGATTCCTGAGCAATTCCAGCACATTGCAGTTTCCCTTTCAAATGTGAAAGCATCTCAAGAGAATTATTCTGGTTTACAGTAGGTGGCAGCAGTGGATTAGCTCACTAGGCTCAGCATGCAGTGTACAGGGAAATCAAAGCATGTGCCTTACATGTAGGAGTGTGTAGTGGTGCTGTCTCAGAAATGCACACCATTACCTGTGACTGTTTCATAGCCCAGCTATGTAGTGAGCACCAGCATATACTCCTTTGGGAAAATACACTTAAGCTTTTCTTAAGTCACAGCTTGTCATGCAGTGTATGAATTCTGTGCATGTATGTGTGTGTATGTATGTGTACATGTGTATGGGGGGGTACATGTGTGTATATACATATATAAGGGGCATTGTATCAGGGTACACATTTGTTGTGCATGTGGAGGTCAGAGGAGAACTTTGGGTGACCTCCTTTATTACTAACTTATTCCTTTGAGACATGGCCTCTAACTGAGCCTGGAACTAGTGACCAGCCAGCCCCTCCACCATCTTGCTCCTACACCGCAGGGCTAAGGCTAAAGATCCACACACCCACTCCTGGCTCTGCTATGTTGTCCTGGAATCAGAGCTCTATTGCTCACACTTGAGCAGAAGGGCTCTTTACATACTGAGCCACTTTAAGACACCAGCCTGTCCTCTAAAGGATACACTTTTCAAAGATACGCATTTAGTACCGTCCTGAGTAATTAATAAACTAAAACATGCTAAGATCGAGTCTTTTCCAGCCCAGTGCTTCTGTTGTGAGTAGGTTTCAATGGAACCAAGCCTTGCTGATTTAAATTTCAGGCCTGATATCATCTCATAGTATTTATCATAGTTATTTCTAGAATGGGGTGTTCCCTATGAAGTTAGCCTTTGGCTGAAGTCCACTCAGGACAGAAGCAAGCCAATCCACCGCCACAGCAGGCAGACCTGGGATACACTTGTGTAGGCAGGAGAAGGCCAGTACAATGGGCCAGTGCTCATTCGCTGTCAGAGAGGCCAGGACCAACTAACTAGAGACCATGACAGAAGTGTTAGCAATGGCTTCCACTTCTCCCTTTTAGAACAGCATCAGAATGAGAAAAAAGAGTGAAGATGGCAGGGGAACAACTCCAAAATTTGTGTTTGAGGGAAAATTCCATCCTGTCCTGAATTCTGTATGTAAAATTGTCTTAAGGAAACCAGGTTCTCAGATCTACACACCATGCTTTTTCAGGGCAGGGCTGCATACTTGTTTATTAACGGATCTCAGCTTGCTGCCAGCACAGACTAGCATGCTTTTACTGAGTGAATAAATGAAATTATCTACTTCTCTGTGCCAACCACATTCTTTTCATTATATCTTTCTAAAATAGCTCCTTTCTTCATACGCCCTGTAGTGAGCTATGCCACACGCTGAAGTGTGAGTTAGCTCTTCCTCTCCAGCAAGGGCATGGCCAAACTGAGACAGTTACAGTCAAGGGAGGCTAACCAGCACAGGAGAGTGCCTGGGATGGAGGCTTTGGAGATAATTTTTCAAAGAAAATTCCAAGAATTTTACATCAAGAAAAATTGAAAATGAGGCCCTAGGGTGTGGTACATGTTCCCAGATCCAGCGCTACTTACCTCATAGCGGTTTTTACGTCTCTAAAGTACCCAGGCCCCAGGAGCTGACCTGCTGCCCTTGGCTCCCTTCATGGTAGGCCTGTTGGATCTCCATCTAAACTTGGAAGGTGTGCTTCTTTGTTTCATGTTTGCACCCCTTTGCTACAGGGCATCAATTCTGCTAGGACTTTCTCTTTTGTTAGTTTGTAGATTTCAGATGGCCCACAGCAGCTGACTATGATTTGCCTCGTGCTCCAGAGAGGTGTGATTTTTACCAGCCAGATAGTTTCTGCGATTGTGTGACATTTGGAATTCTGGAGAATTCTCAGGAAGTCTTTAAAGGCTAGAGCCCCAAGAAGTTTGTGTGTTGTTGGTTGGTTGTTGTTGGTTGCAGTTGGTCACAGTTTGTTAAGTAGTCCTATGCAAGAATAAATTAGATATTCTGACAGCAAAGATGAAACTTGTCCCAAGGAGCTCGACATTGTTAATCAGCAGGACATAGTCTAATGATAACATCACCTCCTTTCCTTTCTATTCTTTTTTTTCTTTCCTAGCTAGTGTTGGGGGTTGAAAGGGTGGGAAAGGGTGGAGAAGGGTGGGAGAAAGAAGAACCCAGGACGTAGCAAAAGACGGTTACAGAAACCTCTGTGTATGGTTTCCAGGGTGTCTGTGCACTGCTGAGTCCTCTTCTCACACATTTTGCTCTGTTCTTGCCATCTCTTACTTAAGTTACCTGCCAAGCTTTAATCCTCAGCCATATTGAGATTAGATCAGAACTTATGAAGTCATTTGGGCAGAAGTAGTTTTTAGCCACCAGCAGTTTCTATCTGTTACTAAAGCAGACAGGACTACCTTTTTTTTTTGGCATAGTGACTGAATGTGACAGGGAACCAAGAGCTTTCCCATTGTTGCTTTTTACTTGGTTGAAAGTATATTGTCTGAACATAGCATCAATTATACTATGGAGTGAATATTAAAATAATCTTTCTTGAGAGATTTTTGCATACTGTCCTCTTTGCTTTGCTACTGTTAACTGTAAAGTGAGGACAGCAGTACTAATTGTGACTCTACACAGTAACAGCCTATTTGTAGAGAGTTGTATAAACACATTTTTATAACTGAGTCCATACTTCCTTGATTCAGTATTTGTATCTTATAATCTGTAAGACTTCTATTTCTTTTCTTTTCTTTTCTTTTCTTCTTTCCTTCTTCTTCTTCTTCTTCTTCTTTTTTTTTTTTTTTGTTGTTGTTGTTGTTGTTGAAGTATTTGTACACTATGATCTCACCAGAAGGATGCTTTTAAATATTTTTGAACCAGAGTGTCATGGAGCCTGAGCTAGCCTCAAACTCACTCTGTAGTCAAGGGTGACATTCAACTTCTGAGCCTCCTGTCTCACCTCCCAAGTACTGGGCTTGCAGGTGTGCAGCCCCACACCTAATGCTCTGTGACCTTACACATGGAAAGTCCTAATATGTGCCTCAGGAGTGTTGTACCTCGTGTGGGCACCTCAGCACAGCTGTCTCTGTTGTCATCTGCCTATTTTCTCCAATCCTTCCCCTGTACAGACCAGCTCCACTCTACCCTCCTATCATAACTGACTGTAACCACCCTGCTCAGGATGATCATTCTATTAGAAAAGAAAGAGTTATTCCAGGCCCTTGCTAAGAGGTTGGCAGTGAGACCGGGAGTGGTAGAGCATACAGCTGCATAAGGATAGGGTGAGCTTGTGTAGGGACCAGCCATTGTTCCCACTACAAAAGACAAGCCAATCATGAGAATAGTCTTGACTAGGAAGAGCGGCTCTCAGCCTCCCTTCACCTTACCTCATGTTCTCAGAGCTCTTGCTGAGGCTCAATCCGAGCATCTTTGGTTCTCATATATTTCCTCTGTGGACCCATGCTTCCCCCTAAGGCACACAAGGCGTCGTTTTCAAAGGATCTGCTCTAACCAAGGACAGTGAAGAGCACCACCCTAAGATAACCTGGTCTCAGCTGGGACTTCTCAGTCCCCAGGTGACTGGAGAGGCAGAGGCATGGGGGACTTTTCAGCTGTAACAGAGGAGAGGTGGTTACTGAGGACCAGTGTGCTTTGCCCTGTAAATCTCATTCAGGGAAGACTTTTCTTGTTCCAAATTTCTAATATGTTCCAACCTCAACATATTTCTGGTCACATTAACTTAGCATTTATACTACATGTGAAGTTTCTCACCTTATCAAAACTCCTTGATGCTTGATGCCTTTTCATTGATTTCCACTCTGTAAAATTCACCATTAATGGCTGGTGTGTAGCTCACTCACTCAGTGGCACAAGGCTTACCCAGCATGATGGAATACAGTCCTCTGCAGGGAGGTGGGAAAAGCTATGAATAGATTAAAAGTCCAGATTTCACTGTGCTACAGGATACAGACACAGCTAATGAACCCACCTTATCAGGGCCTTCCTTTCCTTACATGTAATATAGAACTCATGTCAACCTGTCTACGAACTTTGTGAACTGTAAAGTACATTATAATATTATTTACAAAAATTGTCTTGGACCATATTTGTTCCCAATTATTTTTTTAATAACAGCAACACTTCCTTTTTTAAAAAAATATTTATTTATTTATTTTATTTATATGAGTACACTGTAGCTGTCTTCAGACACACCAGAAGAGAGCATCGGATCCCATTACAGACGGTTGTGAACCGCTGTGTGGTTGCTGGGAATTGAACTCAGGACCTCTGGAAGAGTAATCAGTTCTCTTAACTGCTGAGCCATCTCTCCAGCCCATGTTCCCAATTATTTTTTTGCTAGAATTTAGAAACCTGGAACCCTAAAAGGTCACAACATAGCAAGATACTGTGACACACAGATGTGACATATAGAATGGAACACAAAGAATAACAGGCTCTGTGGCTGAGGAGCAGAGTGCTTGCTTAGAATAGTCCATTCCCATGACTGCAAAATGAGCAAATGAATGAATGAGTAAACAACAAGAAATAGACACATGTTAAATGTATATATTGTCAAATAGTAACGTGTAAAGCTTTTTACACTGTGTCCCAGATGAAGAAATATAATTTGTGTGATACCCTAGTGCACATACATAAGGCAGACAGATTTCTTGAGACACCACAACCAGGGTGTCCCATGAGATGTTGCTTCTTTTGTGGTTTGCTTCATATCCCTTTAAACGTGAGCCTTCACCCACTGGGATAATCACAGCATCTGTACTGGATTGTAATTGCAGTTTGGGGGAAATATTCTTTGGAACAGTCTCATGTGGCATAGGCTGATAACTCTGTAACCAGGGATGACCACGAGCATCTGAACCTCCTGACTCCCCTTCCCCGACAGGAGAGAGTCCCCATCACGCTGGGGTTCGAGTCTAGGGCCCACTGAACCACAGCCTCAGCCTGGAAAGTTTTCAAAACTTCCTCGATAGATCACATAATTCAAGACGCATTTTTCTGCCATTGTTTTTGACCTATCAAATATTTCTTTTCCCTAACGTGGAAAAAAAAGCATATTACACATAAATTCAAACATTTGAGGCTGTGAACATAACAGGTGTCAAACATCGAGCATTGTTGGTTTTTTTTGTTGGTTTTTTTTTGTTTTCTTGGGTTTTTGTTTTGTTTTTGTTTTTTGTTTTTTGTTTTTTCCAGACAGAGTTTCTCTGTGTAGCCCTGGCTGTCCTGAAGCTCACTTTGCAGACCAGGCTGGCCTCAAACTCAGAAACCTGCCTGCCTCTGCCTCCCGAGTGCTGGGACTAAAGGCAAGCGCCACCACGCCCGGCTGAGCATTGTTGTTTTTAGTGCTTCTTTAAAAATATTTAAAAGTGTCAGCAAGCGAGAAGGCTCAGTGCCCTTGTAAAGGACCTGAATCTAATTCCTAGCATCAATGTCAGGAGCTTAGAGCTAGCTTCCTGTAACTCAGGGATCGATGTCTCTGGCCTCCCCTGTCTCTTGCACTCATGTGTTCATACTAACACACAGACACATAGATTGAATTAAAAACAGAAATCAAAATATTTAAAAGTGGTATGCAATAATTTAAAAATATGTAACACCTTTGGTGACTACATATGTTAATTTTAAACCTTTTTTTTAACTGTTCTTATTAAGGTAAGCTAGACATACAAGAAATTACACACACTTAAAAATGCAATTAGATGTGTTTTTAATATCCACCTGTGAAATCATCGCCAACATGAAGGTGATGAGCATAAACATTACACAGGGGTTTCTGTGGAGCACTGCCATTTCTTTCTGCCATGCTTCTCCCTAGCTGACAGCCACTGAATGGCTTCTCAAATTAGCGCTCTCTTCCTAGGACTTTATATCACATGAATCATAAAGGAAGCTAGGGGTGTTGGTGCATGCCTGTAACCCCATCTCTTGGGAAGTAGAAGCAGTAACTCAGTTCAGACTCTACCACATGGTGACTTGGACAACAGTCTAGGCTATGAGATTCTGACTCGTAGCAGTAACAAAAGAACAGTCATATAAAGAGTATGCTGTTTTATTTGGCTTCTTTTACTCTTCCAGGTATGTTGTGAAACATCTAAATTGCAGCATATGTTAATTCTTTTAACATTAATATTTTGGGTGCATTTGAGGGGAGGAGCTGGAGTTATAGAGTTGGGTAAAGCACATGGTCTCCCTCAGTAATCCTTGGTAGATTGCCTCTTGAAATAAATTATAGCACATTGATTTTTCATTTGCTTTGTACACCTCACATCTTTCAAAATAAGATTGAAATCCTTACCTTGTAGGAATTGAATGAAATATTTAATAGGGCTGTTCTAGTTTCCTTTCTGTTGCTACAATAAACATCTTGAAAAGGAAAGGGTGTTTTTCAGCCTACTATTTCAGATCACAGTTTGTCACTGAGGGAAGTCAGGGCAGGAACTCAAGTCAAGCGCCATGGAGGGATGGTGTTTAGTCTTGCTCTGTAGCTTGCTCTCAGCCGAATGTTCAGCTAACTCTTTTATATGCAGGCCTGCTGCCTAGGGATGGTGCTGCTTACCGTGGACTGGGCCCTCCCGCCCCAGTCATCTGTTAAGACAGTCTTTCACAGACATGGTGGCAGGCCAGTCTGATCTGGAGGATCCCTCAGTTGACTACAGGACAGGATTCCTACAGATGACTAGGATATGTCAAGTTGACAGTTGCAACTAGCTAGGAACAGGGGAAGAGCTGGTGACATAGATAATGTAAGTTGGTAAGTGATAAAAATAACTTTTGCTCATGGCACAAAATTCTTCGGTACGGAGTCTCCACTCTCTAGTATTTTTCTTGGGCTCAAATCCCTTCACCATATATAAAGTAGTCATAGAAGAAAGAAGCCATTAAATGTATATTCAGACAAAGCACTGAAAATTGGCTTTCAAATCAGTGTCAGGAAAGGATCCTAGGAAAAACAGGACTTCATAACCTATTTGAACAGATAGAGACACAAACATAAATCTGTTGGCCTTATAAGAAGAGCAACCAATGAGAAATGCATGCAGTGTTGAGATACAGAAATGAATTATAGCTGTGTGTGGTCATGTATGGTGAGACTAGAGGTTAACATCACAGTATCCAAGGCAACACTCTGGTGGGTACTTGCAGCCATAGCTCGGTGGCAGTTGAGGCAGGACAGTCACCTGGCCCACACAGTTTGAGGTCAGCCTGGGCAGCTTAAAAAGACTGTGTCTAAAAGGAAAAAAAGGAAAAAGAAAATTAATCAAGGACAGAGCCTTCTTTTGAGTGGAGAATACCAAACATTGAAGATGTCAAAGACAAAGGTAAAATGTAAACACCAGGCATGAGAGAAAAGACCTCGGGGGTTAATCTACAAATCTATAGAGATTATTAGTGTTACGAGAAAGAGTCTACAACAGGGGATCTGGTTTTGGTTGGCCCTGTTGAGTGTGAGCGAATGAGCGCAATGTCAATTACATTATGTTGAGATCTCTTTTGGCAAGTGACAGGAACCCATGCCAAATTGGTTAAAGCTTTTTAAAAAGATGAAGTTAGAAGGTTGCCTTGTGACGTGGGGAGAGATGCTTCAGACATGTCTGTCCTGTTGTGGGGGAATCTGTCTGTCTTTGCAGTTGTTTGTCCTTAGTAAAAGAATTCAGGTCTCTGCTCATGTTGTCCTTAGGGCTAGCACCCTAATTTTTAAAGATGTCCCCAGTAGTGTTACAAGGATTCTGAGGCTGAGTATGACCGTTTGTGTTGGCTGGCTTATGCCACGTGTCTATCCTTTGCCACTAGCCATGACCAAAGACATGGGATAGCCAGACTTGTGCCTCTGCTTGCTTTTGAACCTTAAGTGGTGTTCATCTGAATCACATAGGTTGAAAGTGGGAGGAGAGACAATTCCTTCAAAATGGGGACAGGAAGAGGGCAAACCTCAATGGAAAAAGTGGGTGCCTAATACTTCTTGTTCTCGCCCTTCATCCTGTCTCCACTCTGAGACTGGGTGAGACTGTCTGTCACCTTGTGCCTAGATTCCCCTTGCCTTGGACTTAGATCCTCCTGCTTCCACTTCCCAAAAGCTGGAGCTGGAGGTATGCATGACCACACCCAAGTGGCTAAGCAGATTTGAGTTTAGTTCTAGTCTTCAGACCGGTTTTCAGGCAGTAACTTCTCCCGTTCTCTGTCGCTGTCCCCAGTCCTCACCCTGTACCTAGAAGACAGGTGAGCTGGGCAGTACCGTGCAGATGGTAACGGTTTCATTCTGCTCTTTCAGTGTGTAAAGCATTTCCACTAAATTCTACGCGGTATTTTTAGACCTCTAAAAACTTGGTTATGGCACATCACCATAATTTGTATTATGGATGACGTATTTTGAGGTTGCTAAATATTTGATCAACTGAGAAACCATTTGCTCCAATGAGTTTGCATTATCAGTTGGAATTCCTACATTTTTCACTAATAAGCATGCCTTTGGCAGGGGGATGCATTGAAACCCCGTTATGCCATTAAGGTTTGTCTAGCTAGCATATAGCATTCAAAACATTTCTCTTCTACAGCTGATTTGCTGTTTTATTATCCTTTGAAAAAATATTGCAGAGTTCCGATCCAGTTAACTAATATTACTCTCGTAATGCTTGGTAACACTACTGGGGACATTTTAAAAATTAGGATACCAGCTCTAAAGACATGAGCAGAGGCAGGACAAACCAGCACAGCAGATGCTCAGCTCTGCAGATTTTTATATTTTAACATTCATAAATATGTATTTAGTACTAAACTTTTATTCATAATGATTTGAAGAACTTATGAAAAGCATACACGTTGATGTTGGGAGGGAAGTCAAACTCAAAACAAGGAAGGACAAGCAAAGTGGTAAAAAAAAAAAAAAAAGTGTAAAAAAAGTGTAAAAAAGCTTGTGTGTTAGACACGAGCAGGCTCTGACCACCCCACTACCGGGACGGAGATGGTAATTCACTGGGCTATACTGTGGTCACCTGAAATGTGGGTGTCCGATTCCTTAAGAATAGAGAACTTCTCCCTGGTGTTACACAGTAGTACAAATCCCCTGCCTGAGTTGTTTCTGGGAGACAACATGCAAGATGATGGACATGCAGGAGCAATCCGGCCTTCCTTATAATAACTGTTAAATAAAGAGGAGACCATGGAACTGAGTGGCAGTGATCCTGCCAAGCTGGTCTGCTGATGACCGTGAGAGCATAGGCAGCGTTAGGTCAGTCACCCGTAACACAAGGATAGTACACACACACACACACACACACACACACACACACACACACACACTCACTCACTCACACTCACACACACATACACGCATACCCTGAATGTATTTGTTCAAGCCTTATAATAAAAATAGAGATAGTGTATTTTTTTTAAAGATTTATTTATTTATTAATTACACTGTAGCTGTCTTCAGACACTCCAGAAGAGGAAGTCAGATCTCCTTACAGAGCCACCACGTGGTTGATGGGATTTGAACTCAGGACCTTTGAAAGAGCAGTTGGGTGCTCTTGCCCGCTGAGCCATCTCACCAGCCCCCAAGATAGTATATTCTTTCCATAGTTTTGTTTCATGTACCTGAATAGCTGTTAAAATTTCTCTTCAAAAGGGGTTAGGGAGTCCAGGGTGTTTAAGAACAAGCCACCTACTGATACAGCACTTCCTTCCACTGCTGATGAGTGTGCTAAACCCTGCATGCGCCGCTTTATTTAACACTCACACAATACATAGTGTAGCCTCTCATAGGCTTTGTTATGACGGAGAAAACTGAAGCCTAGACTCCCATGAGTGACTGGCACTCAGAAAGGCTGGTCCCCGCATCTCTGACACCTTTCTTTGACCATGGCACTCTAGCACCCAGGGAGGAACCTGAGTCTACATGCATCAATATTTGAAGTAACTACACTCTTCTTTTTTTTTTTTTTTCTAAAAGTTTTGATCAAAAGTAGCCACTGAGTCTTGGTCTTAGGGCCTGCCTTAGTTGCTAGCTTTACAACAAGCCATTTTTCTTAACACACACACACACACACACACACACACACACACACACTTCTTACAAAGAGCAAAAACTAAAACAGCTCATATTTTTTATAGCAAAAAGCATACCTTGATTTCTACATCTAGATTTGTATGGATTTTTAAAATGTTCATAGGGAAAAAAAAAAAGCAGATTCATCGTCTGGTCACCACCGAAACCTGAAAGGTTCATTTGGTTCTTTAAGGAGCTCACCCACTCATTCATCTTTTTTTTTTTTTTTTTTTTTTTTTTTTCATTTTTTTTTTTTGTACTCTTAACTAAAAGTAGGTTGTCTTTCA
>NC_034601.1:17236237-17244116 GCF_900095145.1 Mus pahari
TCTTTAGACACACCAGAAGAGGGCATCAGATCCCATTACAGATGGTTGTGAGCCACCATGTGGTTGCTGGGAATTGAACTCAGGACCTCTGGAAGGGCAGCCAGTGCTCTTAACCTCTGAGCCATCTCTCCAGTCGGAGCCCATTCATCTTTTATTGGCTGTGTAGCACCCCACACTTGTCGGCATGCTGACATCTAAAACTACTCATGATGATGACACTCAGATCGATTTGGTAGCTAGCCACATGTGACTATTTTTAAATTTAAATTAATTAACATTTAAGAATTTGGTTCCTCAAGCACACTAGGCACCTTCTACTCATTAGCCTCTTGTGGTGACCACATCTGTGCATTCCTGCCTCTGGTGACCACATTTGTGCATTTGTCCTGCATTTGTGCCACTGCAGCAGGTTCTCCTGGGTGCTGCCCCTTAGGGTATACACCTTTACATGTTTGTCTTCCTCTCCCCTTTCCCTATAAACAATGACCTCCTCTGAGAAAGATGTCTATACCTTCTGCAATTTGGACAGACGACTTCCCATGCTATTTGACCTGGAGGTCCCAACCTTTGTTGACCCCATTGATGGTATTGCGGTACAGGGAAGGATGTTAACCCAGACCAGGCTCAGCAGACTGAAATGCTAAGTCCACACAGCCATCTAGTTTTACTTTACCAGATGACGTATTATGCAGCATCCTTGGGTGACTTAATTAGAAGCACATATAGACTCACACTGTTGAACTGCCACAAACACTATCCCTAGCACTGGCAGACTTGTTAGAAATGCTGCTGCTAATTGACCTTTGCTAAAATTGTGGCAGCTTCTAGAGCAGAGCCAGCTGGCTTTTAAATTAGCTCTATTCAGACAGAATTCCATGCAAAATCACGTGTACTTTTTTAAAAAAATTATTTATTCATTTAATGTATGAGTGCACCGTTGCTGTCTTCAGACACGCCAGAAGAGGGCATCAGATCCAATTTCAGGTGGTTGTGAGCCACCATGTGGTTGCTGGGAATTGAACTCAGGACCTCTGAAAGAGCAGTCAGTGCCCTTAACCGCTGAGCCATCTCTCCAGCCCCACGTGTACTTTTAATACATATAGCCTGGTGTGCTGGTTCACCAACCTTATTGACACAGAGCACAGTAAGTCCAGAGAATGAGTATGGATATTCTTCATCTTCTTCTCATTCAACGATTCTGAAGTAAGCTTGGTATCATGGATATTTGGCATAGCCTTTGGGGTATACACAGGGCCTAGCACCATTTCTATACTATATTAGCCATGAACAATCCTAACTTACATAGATAAGCAAGCTTCTTTGGTCCATCTTTCCCACAGTAATAGTCTTCAAACTTCTTTATAGTGATCTGTTGATTCTCTATACCATCAGTAGTCTATTCCTAGAATAAAACAGTAGTGGAAGGTCTCAGAACAGCGCTGTCCCTTTTCTCTTCTTTACACGGCACCTCCTTGAGAAGATTCCACGTGAAGGTTCCCAGCCACAAGACATTTCACAACAGAGACCTTACAGAAAACACTCCTGTTCTTACTTCAGTTCAAGGATTTGAGACCATCTTACAAATACAAAAATGATGGTCAATGCTTGGAAAGTGTTGGTGATTGTAAAGCAACATGTTAGGGAGAAGATAGTTGCATTAGCTTCTACTTCGGTATAACATTTAAAAACTTAAAGAGTAAAGAATTGTCATGAGCCCATTTGGTGATTGAACACAGCTGTTTTTACTGCTAAGATTTTATACCGAAGTATATATTTTGCTTCAAGATTCATTAGGAGTTCTTTTAGAGCCTTAATTGAATATCGGACATTGAATAAACCAATGAGGGAATGCTGTCCCTTATTTAAATCTAACTGTAATTACCCTTCTCCTCCCACTTTTGCTACATCACAAAGGTTAGGAACATGTTGGGATAAAAGCAATACAGCTTATGTAATTCCATCTTAGAAAACCGTATACACCCATGCTTAATTATTTTGTTGTTTCAAATTGTGTTGTGGGGTGTGTGCTTGCTGATCTGACACCAATCTTAAGAACGAATTCTCTGACTTTGATTTCTTTTTATTGCATTAGGCATGTTACTAAACATCAAGACAGGGTTAAAGGAAATCACTCTAATAACTCTAGTGAATAAAAAAATATTTTACCTTTGGGAACATTGATCCTTCTAAACTTCCACTTTGACTCCTTCATTCAATAGCAAGAACAATGTGTTCAATGTGTTTACAGTTGTCACAGTGCACTCGAGTTCTCTCTCTCTCTCTCTCTCTCTCTCTCTCTCTCTCTCTCTCTCTCTCTCTGCGTTCTGTGGCTCTGCTGGTCTGTGATAGATGTCTGATTGGCGGGCTCTGTTTATTCTGTGACCAGATTCTTTCTAAAAGAGGGCTGGCCATACCTGCCTGAAGCCTATTGGCTGGGTATACTCTGGGCCCTCCTTCTCCCTCCCCCCAACCTTTTCCTTCACAGCACACACAGCCACTAAGTCTGTGCGGAATCCTAAACCAGCCCAATTTACATCCATTCATGAATGTGTGACGTCAGCAAGCTTTGAGCTCCTTTGCGGTGGGCCAGAGGATTGTGTGGGTAGAATCCCCTCCCCCTTATTTTTCCAATTCTGCAAGGCTCTTTAGATTAACCTTCCATCTTTTTAAAGCAAGAAAATGGAACAGCATGTGTAGGAATTCTTCATTGTTGTGAGTATTACACTCTTTTCCTGTTTCGTCAGCATGTATCTCACAAGGACAGATGGGGAATTTATTTGTGCTTTAAGCTTATTAGAAAACTGATATTACTGAGGGAGATCCAAGGTGAAAGAGACAGCGAAAGCCCGTAGGAAACCTGAACGACCCCCCACCCCACAATCCCGGCACAGCTCAGCTACTGACAGCTGGTTATTTCTTCGCTTGTCTGCCTGCTAGACGTGGACATTTTTTGATTACGGCTCTGCACGTTACCTTCGGATGCTTGCTTGGTTTGTCTTAAAGGGAGATTCAGTTCCCTTCCAGAGGATGTGGATGTGTTGTGGGGGAGCCTGGGAGAATACCAGGAAGGAGCTGCAGAAAGTGGGGCTGGCAAGCCGGAGGCGAGCCGCAGGCTCTTGCCCAGCACTTGTCTCCTGTGCCGCTGTCCTCTCTGCCATGTCTCACCCTTCACCTTGCCTTTGTTTCCTAGTCGTGGAGCCGTCAATATCTCGTGTTTGCAATATGGGAAGATAAATACATCTTGTGCGACCATTTTTCAAAAACCTTCATGATGAGAGTACTTGGGATATATTTGTATATATTTGCTGCTATTTTTTATATATATTTTTAACACTAGAATATCTGTAGTGAAGACTAAACAGGGATTATCCTAAAATTGTAGGGATATATTTTTAAAGATTGCTAATGAAGTTATTTCTTCCTATGTTCCAGAACTGTATTGTAAAGAAATGTAACTGAGTAGTTTTCTAAGGTGAACTTCCAATTGAAGAGTTTACGCCACTGTGTTTTGGAAATAGAGGGAAGTTCTGATGTCTTCCACATGTGAAATTGGTTTGATAATGTGTTCATAGTTTTAACCAGAAGTATCTGGGGTTGTTTTCCAATGCTTAGGTTTATTTTGAGGAAAGGTTTGGCATTCAAGAGAACAGATGTAGCACTGTCCTGTTCTGTCCAGGGTGGTCCGTGGACACAGGTGACCTAACTGCACTTCCCAACTTTGAGCAGCTGATGTACTGCTCTGAGACATGGGTTTGAGTTTTCTTCTTTTTGGAGAGGGTGAGGGAGAGGGAGAGAGTGAGCATGCATCATTATTTCTTGTCACTCAGCCATGTCTTAGTCACTTTGTGTAATCAATGCTTCTTTTTGAGTTTTTCTTCAAAGCAGGGGTTCTAAGTTGTGGTCCCACTTTCACATCATTCCTTTGTGGGTTATTTTGGGGGAAGGGTTATTCTCAATCTTCCCAATGAACATCCATTTTGTAAAAAAATATTTTTTACACCTAAAGCTGAAATATTTTATTTTCTTTCTCAAATTAACCATGGATGCTGTCATTTTTTTTTTTTCTGTGTATTCTCATGCCCTAGAGCTGCAGAAGGGAACCCTCTGCCTACTGCCCAGACAATGGTAGTTTTATGTTTTGTTGTTTTGTTTGCTTAGTTGAACACATTCGATATTATTTTAGATACAATATCTCAATATAGTGCAGCATTTTTCTATTCTGTGGCCTTCTAAGACTCTATTGAAAGCATTTCCAAAGATACATTAAATTGCTGAAGTCTACCAGAAGACCAAATCCTTAATCTTTTAAAAATTTATGTATTCAAAGGCATTTTGAGAAATGCTCATTAGATCCCACCTTTATGCATAGTTTATTAAATCAGAGCTTTATTTCCTGGAAAGAAATTTAGCTTGCACATAAATTGAGTGAAGTAAAACTGTCCCCCTGTGGCACAGAGTGGATCTAGAACCCACTGTCCCCGCTGGTGTCCGTATTCCAGATTATATTTATTTTCATGTATATTGTACTTGTAGGATAAAACAATAACTCTTAATTGTTTAATATCAAACACTAAAATACTGTGTATCATCGATTATCAACAGATGCCTTTCTGTCTAAAAATTGAAACTACTCCAGGAGTAGGAATTAATTTATTTAGGAAACAAAGTCAATCAGACCAAAGCCATGTCCTAGGGAGCTGGTGGTGGCGTAGTCCCCAAGGGCAAGAGTCCACTTCCACATCCATGGATGTGTAACACAGCAGCCAGCCTTGGGTGGCAGAACCTGCAGCTTGGTTAGCACTGTCTACTTCCTTCCCCTGTGTGCCCTGCTCACTAGCCACATGAGGAGCACAGGTGACCCAAGAAAGCCAAGATGATCAACTCTCCCCAGTGTGTGGCCTGATACTTGTATTCTTTGTTCAAATTAAAGAGCATTGCCTAGGAATACTGCTAATTGAAGAGGAAAAAGAGTTATTCAAAGGACGTCCCACTCCACACTCCTGCTATGTCAGTTATTATTCAGGGAAAAAGGGGAAGAGCCAAGGTTTTGGAAAATGCAGTTTTTACCCCCAAGAAATCTAGAAAGTAAATTAGACATTGACTCTAACATTAGAATTCACTACACACTTTTCCTCTTTCCCTCCCCTTCTCTTTTCCATCCTTCCTCTTTTCTTTTCACTATTGGGTGATTTTCTGGTATGTTCACCATGACCACAGTCAACTTTAGAATATTTTCACTATCACAAAAAAAAGCAACCACACACTCATTCACAGACCACGCTCACTTCTCAATGTCCTCAGCACTAGGTGAACACCAATCAACCTCCCTTCTTACGTCTTTTTGCTTATTTTGGACATTTCTTATAGATGAAATCACATGATGCATGATCCTTTGAAATTAGCTTTCCTCACTTTTTCCCTGAAGTTCATCCTTGATTTACATAACATACATCAGTACTTCATCTCTTTATGTTGCCAAATAATGTATAAGTGTACATAGTTAAATCACCATACTTCTCCATTCATCTGCGGACATGGGCTAGTTCTACTTTTAGGTACTAGGAATCCTCCTGGTCTTTATATTCATGTACAAGTTTTTGCTAATCTTTCCACTTAATTAGGATAGAAATGGCAGGTCATATGGTAACTGTACAGTGAACATTTGAGGAGAGGCTGAACTGCTTTCTAAGTTGGCAGTACATTCCCGTCAGCAACACACAAGAGTTCAAACCTCTCCAATTCCTGGGAAGCAGCAGCTGTTACCTGTCATGTCTTGAGCATCCCCTAGTCATCTGAAATTGCATCTCCTTGTGCCTTTGTTGACATCTCCATAGGAGCTAAGGATGTCGAGCATCTTTGATGTGCTTACTGATCATGTATATATCTTCTTTAGAGAAATGTTTGTTCAGATCCTTTGCATATATTAAAAATTAATCACTTATGTTTTTATTATTGATTTACGAGAGTCCTTTCTGTTCTCTGGATACAAGCTGTGCAGAACTCAGTGATTTGCAACTATTTTCTCATAAGCTGTGGACTGTCTTTTTCTTGGTGTCGAGTATGGAAAACCAAGTTTTTATGAAGTTCAGTTTCTCTTTTTCCTTATTTGTGCTTTTGACGTTATGTCAAGGGCCGAGTTCCCTGACAAGGTCATTAAGGCCCATCCCTATGTTTGCATCTAAACAGTTTATATTTTTAGCTCAAAGTTTAATTAAGTTTTCAATATGCCATGAGAAAGGGATTCAATGTCACTTTAGAATATGGATATCCAGTTGTTCCGGGACTGTTCGTTTAAAACGGACACTCTTTCTCTTTTGGCATTCTGTCAGAAACAAAACAGTGCTGCATGTGATGGCCTACCCTTGTAATGCTTCCTACTGGGGAGGTAAGGGCAGAGAAATGAGGTGTTGAAGGCCACCCTTAACCACAGAGTGAGTTTGAAGTCAGCCATAGCTGCATGGGAGCCTGTCTCATAAACATCACAATGGGAAGACCTGATGTAATGTTTTCATCTCGGGACACTCAGATGAAACTGGCTAGTCACAGTCTAGTCACTTGTGCTTTGAAGGCTCCTGTACTGTCATATGTGTACAGGGTTGAAAACTATTTGTGTGGGTCATTTTGGGGTCAGTCTTGGGAAAGGAGAGAGGCACTACTTCTGAGTAAGGACAGAAGATGAATGAAAACAGAATTTTGACATGGAAAGGAGGAAAGAATGCACCTAAGGTTAATCATACTAGAGAGCAGGGGCTCTTACCCATCGTAAAGGGGAGGCACTGTCACAGGGTGTGTGAGCCTTTATTTAGCACTTTGTACGTGCTTAGAAACCTCTTCAGAGCTTTTGTGTATATTATTTCATTTAAATATAATCCTCATAATACAAAGTACATACTATTCGCACTTTGAAGCTGAGACAAAAGGCTGCTGACTCAACCAAAGATACCAGAGAATATATGTGAGGTTCAATTTTCAAATTCAGTTTTCATGCCTAATCTTTCTTTTGTGTGCTGCGGATTTTGAATTGGCTAGTACTGTGAATTTTTATTGATCTAATCTAGCATGAGTTACAGGCCTTTTCTACTCTTGCTTTGGGCTGGACAAAGAGTAAAATAAGCAATTGTGGGAATATACCCTTGAGGAACTGGCACAGCGGGTGCGGTGGGAGATAAGAGGGTGGAGCTAAAGAGGGTCATCATGTTGTAGATGCCGCGGAGCCCAGGCTGCTGGGCTAGGTGTAAAGCAAGCCGAAAGAGGGTCCAGGACTCACGTGCTGGGCTGGAGAGGACAGTGAAGTGGGTGTAGAGAAACCACGACAGGAAAGAACAGGCCAAGTAGGGTTGGCAGGCATAGCAGTGCTGTCTTGCATTTTTTTCTTTATTTTATCAACACATATTTAGTGACTGACCGTCTAGTATGTATCTTGGGCACTAATATGTGGCAGAACACAGAGGAGACAAAAAGGCTTGCCCTTTTGGGGCTCACTTTATTTCAATAGAGGAAATAAGCAGCAGACAAATAACTCACTGGTGATACATGTTTCCAAGGAGGAAAATAAACGCGGGAGGGGAGAGAGTGCCGGGGTGAGGTAAAGGAAGCCTCTTTTCTAGTTGAATTGGTTTCTTTTTTCCAGATATTAACTCCTCCAAAACCTTAAAGGACTAATCAACACTGGCTAAGTCAGAAGGGAAAGAGAGAAAGGGGAGGTGGAAGGAGGGGAGGCTGGCTGCCCGGAGTGGGAACCCTCCGTTCATCATTTTATACCCAGTTTCCAGCGTCCCATAAACACTGTATACTGCAAAGTCTGCTTTTCACTGGGGGAGTGCTGGTGCTTCCTCAGCAGGGAGAGGGAGAGAGAGAGGGGGAGGGGGAGGGGGAGGTG
>NC_034601.1:17244577-17252315 GCF_900095145.1 Mus pahari
AAATAAATAAAAGAAACTTAGTTTCATGTTTTTAAAAAAAAAATAAAAAAAAAATAAAAATAAGAAAAATCAGTTTATCGTAAAGAACTTGACTATAAAAACATGATGCAGCTAAGTTAGCTTAAGCAAGTACTTGTCCTGACCCAGAGTCCAGATGCTCCATGACTTTCTGTGCAGCTAGAGTAGCCATTCTGAAGCTGTTTGTTTAGAGACTTTGCTTTGGGTATTACTCTTTCCCTACCAGTTGTTACATTTTTATGTACTTATCCACCCAAGAAAGAGAGAGAGAGAAAAGAAAAATCCCACGACAGAGTTAAAACTAGAAAAACTACTAGCTTTAGATCCCCTCTCACCACTCGTGTGTCCTTTATAAGATGGGCTTTTAAAATTAAGCTTGCCTTTTTTGCGTATCTGTGGTAAGACACAAAGTCACAGCGTAGGAAGAACTGAGCCTGTAAAAGGCCTGCCTGGGGTCTGACAGTTCTCAGCGATGCATTCGCTGTCCCGGTGGCTTTTTCCTCCGTGTCCATCTTAATCCATGAGATAAAGGCAGAGCGTTTACAGAGTCAGATGGCGCTCTGATTCTGACAGTGTAGGAACCTGGCTGGGATGGCCGTCATCAAACAGGCAAATGGCCGTTTCTAAGGCATTCTGCTTACAATGCCACTTCACTCTAGACCTTTCCCATGACGTTAATAGCACTTCCACAGGAAGTGGCTGCGGCTGGTAGGCAGTGCTGAGTGTCTCAGGTGGGGCAAGGTAAAGAGGGTCCCTTAATCTCAGACTTGCCCAGGACTTCCTTCTAAACCAGTGGATCAACCTTCCCAGTGCTCACTTAGCTCACAGTGGTTTCAGAATCTCGGTGGAGCTCCGCAGGTGACCTTAAACTGCTGCTCCTCCATCACCCAGGTGCTGGGACTGCCAAGCGTCTGTTCCATGCCAGGCTGTGCTATCTAGTCTTAACAGCCAGAAGGATTTTGTGTGTCGACTCCCTTTAATGCCAATACTTCTCTGTGTGACAGCGTGATAAAAAGCTGTCTTCTTTCAAAACCCAATTGTGTGTTGCAGGGCAACCCCCAGAGAGTGCCCAAGATCCAATTTTAATTGTTTAAAAATGCTAAGGGAAAACAATGTAGGGCTCTCTGCAGACAGACACTGGTTGTCTCCGGTGACTTTCTGGACTAGGGCAGGGATAGAACTGCAATTCTAAGGCAATTTGGTGAAATTATGGCTTCAGAAAGGATAAAGAAGCAAAAGACTGAGTTGGTTGTGGTGAAGGACTGAAGAAATGGCTGAGGATGAAGGAGACACGGAGAACAGAGGCCAGGGAGCCAGTTGGCTGAATCAAAGAGGAGGTGGCAGCCGGGATTGCAGTTCTCACCTGAAACAAGGGGAAGTCGCTCTGGATCCAGACTGAGAAAGATTCTGTTAGCGTCCTAAAGGGGACTGTCACAGTTGCTATCACTAAAGAGGGCTCAATTTGCAAAATAAGTCCACTGAGGCTTCTTATTACCCCCAGGCACGGTGCCTGCATTGTTAGCTGCTGGCAGGCCTGCCATTAATGGGATACATTAGACTATCTGCAGGCGTGGATAGCCGCGGGTAATTGAGTCTAGTGCGATAAAGCGCCAGAGAGCAGAACACAAGCCAGGGTTGCATTTTCCAGAGAAAATAATCTCTGATCTGAAGCAAGAGTAAGCATTTCGCCAATCGCACAGCAACTATTCGCCGTATCACAACAAGCTTGAGTGCAAATGCATATTGAAGAGAGACATCTGCACCATACCTATGGCTCGTCCCCTCGTGACTCCCAGACCTCAGCTATGGGCTCCTTTCATTTTGTTGGACAGAGCAGCTTCTGGGAAATGCCCACATGACAGTGCAGCTGGTGAGGCCCCGGAGCCAATAGGAAGACAGATTTCACCATTTTGCTGTATTCTCCCTACCCCCACCTTCCTTTCTCTTGCCATTTTGAGTAGAATCCCTTCCATCTGTTCATCCACGGGGGGGGGGGGGGGGGGGAGGACCCTGAACATTTGCTTTATATTGCTTGTGCTAATTTTTGAAGCTATGCCTTTAAGTAGTCTCAGAGACCTCAAAACCTGATTAGGTTTCTTGGAGAAAGAAATACAATCATGTGGCTTTTCTGGCTTTTGCCATGATTTTGGTCATTCGGGATTTTTTTTTTTTCAATCACCATTTCCTGCTCTCCTTTGAGCACAGAGTTACTCAGGAAGGTGGAGGTGGGTATCACTTGAGTGAGAAGCCATCCTGGGGAACATAAGGATATGTACTGCCCCAGCTCAGAAACAAGGATGGGTGCTGGGGATATAGCTCAGTCGGTAGTAGAATGCTTGCCCAGCTTGCATGAAGCCCAGGTTCCAGCCCCGTAAACTAGTGTGGTGGCATATCATCCTAGCACTGGAGAGGTAGAGGCAAGAAGATGTCGGGGGGGGGGGGCGGTATCTATATTGGTAATAACGTGTATGTGTGTGTGTGTGTTGCTTGGTATTAAACCAAAGGCCTTGTGTGCGCCAGAAAAATTCTTGTCACTGAGCCACATCCCTGCCTATGTAAGATTTCTTTCCACTATGTTTCGTTCTTGCTAACTATTTCAAAGTCCATGAGATGATTTTGAAAGCAAAGAGCATCCACTGAGGTTCTAAATGCTCTGGACCAGCTGGTGCTATCAAGAACGTCAACAGTGCTGAAAAGAAAGGGCCAGTGCCAGCTGCTCGCTGGGCCTCTCCGGAAGTCATCATCGGGTTCTTATTCTGTTGATATACTTAGAACTGCTGATGATCAGGGAGCTGGGAACTGTGCAAGCTTTAAAGGCAAGTGAGCCAAGCACGGAGTGGTCAGCTTAGGCTCCGTATGCTAACCATGGCAGAGTAACCAGCTCCCCTCTGGTCAGTTTGGAGCCATTGTACCAACAGCTGCAGCTGGCATGACAGACCATAAAGAAGCAGGACAGAGAAGCCTAGGGGCTCTTTTTCTTTTTCTGAGAATGCAATGCATATTCAGATAAGGTACTCAGTGGGGAGAGAAGCTGTAGTCTAGTTAGGCTGGTGATAAGGTTCATTGGCACACAGACATAAGGACCAAAGTTCAAATCCACGGCACCCACAACACCTCTAATCCCAGTGTTTGGGACGTGGAGACAGGAGATCCCTGGCAAGCTGACTAGCTAGACTACCTGAAGCCATGAGCTCTGGGTTGAATATTAAGATCCTACCTCAGCCAAGTGCACTGGCAACACCTTTAATTCCAGCACTTGGGAGGTAAGGAGGTAAGGAGATCTCTGTGAGTTCCTGGCCAACCAAGGAACTCAAAAAAAAAAAAAAAAGTAAAAGCAACAGCAGCAAGCCTAATTTTGTTTTTTTGTTTTTTTGTTTTTTTCGAGGCAGAGTTTCTCTGTGTAGCCCTGGCTGTCCTGGAACTCACTCTGTAGACCAGGCTGGCCTCGAACTCAGAAATCCACCTGCCTCTGCCTCCCAAGTGCTGGGATTAAAGGTGTGCGCCACCACTGCCCGGCAGCAAACGTGATTTAATATCTAAGGATGTGATGACTGAAGAAGATACTATTGTCATCTTCTGGTTTCCACCTCCACACACACGTGTGTCCACCTGCATGCCAACATGAATACACGCACACACACCATCCACACAAGACAAAAACAGGAAAGGAAGTGAGGGGGATGACAGGAGAACCTCGGTGTCACTGCAGAGCAAAGTGGGACACAGGAGAGACCTGAGACACTCCAAGGCAGCGTCTATGCGGGAGGCTACTTTACATCAAAGCCTTCCCCAGGCTCATGAGTAATATGAATTTATAGTCGTGACTTAACCTAAAATAGTGTATCCCCAGAAATTCTACTATGCTGAGGGATCAGGCATTTGAGTAAACCGTGTTCTGGACGGGAGCCTGTGTGAGCTTCTAGGAAGTATCTGCTTGCCGCCGCTGCTGCTGCTCCCCCTCCCCCCTCCCCCCGCCCCACAACCCCTGAGCAGCACTAGCCAAGGATTTGTCAGAGACCAGGAAAACATTGAAAAGGCTAAAGAAAAGATCGTACTTTTCCTAGAAAATCCCTCAGATTATCTTCCTGTATATAATTATAAAATATAGTTGATGAAACAAATAATAGTAAGTTTTTCAGTCACTATGTGGTAGTTTCTCTCGTGGCATACGCCCACATAAGAAGAAATAAACACACTTTGTTCTCTTCTGTTTCTCAGTTGACCCTTCCATATTTGCCTGCGCCTGCTGGAGACAGATCTACTCAATCCAGTCAGCTTGGCCTAGCTCCACAGTGAGACGATGTCTTTGAAAGTTATAAGCCACTTACTTGCCCTGCTCTTTCGCCCACAAGTGTGTGTTCGCCCCTTCACGGCATCGGTCCTGCTGGAGTCTTACCATGAACCAGCCAAAGCAGTGCTTCACAAATGTCTCCTAGCGTCCAGTATCCTCAGCCTCACTGGGGAACTTGTCAGAAACGCAAATCCCAGGCCTACTCCACTTCTGCCATCAGAAATGCTGGCAGCAGCATCCCAGCTTCTGCGTTTAACAAGTTGACTAGTGGGGACTGGTGCATGCTGAAGTCTGAGAATCCCTGGTTTACAGCAAAGCTCAGGTTTTAATGTGCATAGGAATTGATGGGGATTTTGTTTAAAACCAGACTCTGGATACTTGCTTTGGCAGCTGTCTAAGTAGCCCCCAAGTGATGCTGATGCTGCCAATCAGTAGTCTGGATTTGGGATGCTACTCCTCTCAAAGGCCCATGTGTTAAAAGGCTCGGTGCTACTGGAGGAGGTGGCGCTTGTAAAATGTGGGGCTAGGTGACGGGTTTAGGACATTGAAAGCGTTCCCTTGGGATTATAGAGGCAGTCTGTCCTTTCTCATGAGGTGAGAGGTGAGATGGGTTGCTCGCTCTACCACACACTCCACCTGTGGTGGTCTCACTCACCACAGGCCCCAAAGCAACGGCTAATTGATCATGGACTGAACCTTTGAGCCAGAATGAACCTTGTCTCTTTATAAGTTCATTATCTCAAACATTTGTTACAGTTACAGAAATCCGAAAAATACATATGGATCTGGAAGAACTATTATGGGCTGCTCCAAGAACTAGCACAGTTAAGTAGGCTTCATCGAAGCTGTAAGTCTCCTACTAGTTCCCAAGGGAATGCAGCTCCCAGAAGGAGCTTTATGAACAACATTGATCACGGCAACATTCTAAAAAAGAAAGAAAGAAGAAAAAAAAAAAAACAGCTTAATTGCCCAATGATTGGAAAATACAGTGATTCCTCCTTCACAAATACTCTAATTATAAATTTACTTGTCAAGTACAGTTTATTCTTAGGCCAAATCAATTCTCCTGGTACTCTTATGAATGTGCTCACAGATAAGCACAGCATAGCAAATGTCTGAGTGTGTGACACACTCAGCCAATGCGGGACAGAGGGAAGCTCTGAATCCTTATTTAGGCTCCCTGCTGTGGGCAGATGTCTTCCTAGTATAATAACTCATGAATCAGAACTGATACCCTTCTGTGAGAATAACCCAGTCTCACAAGAGATGTGTCAATCATCCCTAAAGGTCTTACCTTACGATACCATTACTTGGCTAATCACATTCCAACCTGAGTTTGTCAGCTCTCAGGCCCATGTTGTGGCAGGCCACCAAGGNGGGGGGNGGGGGGGGGGGGGGGGNGGGGGAGCAAACTGCTCACCTCCAAGTGTACACTACTAATGATCTAAACCTCTCAGATAGCCAACATCTCAACATCAGGGCTTTAGGGTGGTACTCCAGACCTGTTGGTAAACAGAGTTATGAGGGATGACCAAAGAAAGAGAGACGCGAGGTTGTAGGGAAGCTTTTACATCAGCGGGGGAACAGTCTCAAATGGAATGAACCCTGAGCAACTTTTCGGAAGGGTATTTATCGATCGTTTCGCAGATGCTATTTTTAGAATAAATCAAGTTTCTTAATGCCAGAGCATCTGATCTGATGTGTGTGCTATCTTAAAAAACACATGGCCCACACACTTCTGTCATCATTGTGCAACATTTGTGCAGTGTTGTGTAGTGCTCAACAATACAAGAATTCCATGTTTGCCAGGAATGTCCTGTAACTGAAGTCATATGAAGGCCATAAAGCTCCTTCAGAAATACAGTTCCATAAGTCTCAGAAAACAATCACCGATCAGATACAAACCATTTCCTTGGAGCTTAGGCAGGCCTAAAAGAAATCTAAGCACTCTGGTGTCCGTGTCAGACACAATGGCTTTACTAATTTTCCCACTACACAGACCAAAACTATAGTGCCTCATAAAATATCTATTTTCAGGAAACTATAAATGAGTCATTGGACCACGGATTTAATGTTAATTAATTAACCCTATAAATGTACCTGTTTCGTTTTAATTTTATGGTGTTTAAGCAGAAATATAGGTAAAACAAGGTTTGGAGCCATGACAGGAAACCTGAACATGTGACTTCATAGAAGCTTTACCCTTTGTCTGTCCAGGAGCAAAGGTCAGAGTTCTCTAATCCGGTCTTCAAAGAGGCCTCGTATAGTGTAGTCATGTCAGAGGAGAAGAATGAACTGCCAACTGTACAATCCATGCTTCATTTAGAAATGACAGGGCATGCATGCAGCTGTATGAAAAGTGTCACAAGACACAGGAGGGGTTTTCAAGTATAGCACTGCTATTAGATTTAATTTTTCAAGCAGGGAAAATTGGGAGAAGTACACCCAGAATCTGGAGAGGTTGTTTTTCAGTGTTGTTCTTTTAGCGTGTGTGCCCTCCTCGTTGCTGTAGAGGTATTGTGAGGCACCTCTTTTCACCTCCTGGTCTGCAGAGGCTGAGAGCTCTGCAGGAGGATTCTTGTTCTCAGTAACAGAAGAGCACATCCTCTCATTCAACCAAGTAAAAGTGGCTCCAAGCAATGATGTGACAATCCCAGGGGCATCTAGAGCTCCAGGCGTTAGGCAGCGGCAGAGCGCGTGATTAGTAGCTTTCCTGGGCTGTGTTTTGTGAGGGAGTGGTTTTGCCTAACAGCTTTGATTTCTTCTAAATCTCCCCACTTGTCAACATGGTTGACCATCTGGTCTCTGGAGTCAGACAGATGAGAGGTGGGTCCTGATGCTTTTGCTATTCGCTGTGTGTCGCGTGTAAATTGTTGAACAACTCTAAATTTCTCTTATGCATATATAGTGGGCATGATCATGGAGGCAAGTGAGGGTTCGGTTAGATGGAGACCACGCACAGTGCAGAGTGCACACTGAGCCCGAGTGGACAGCAGCTGCCCCTTTTCCTTTGCTTATTGTATCGTGTGCTGTATAGGAGACTGCCAGCTGTTACAGGGGGAATTTTAAGAAAAAAGAATAGAAAGAAAAGGAGGATAGATGGAAAAAAGAAAGGAAGGGGCAAAAAGAATTATGTCCCAAGGATTCACAGCTTGCTGGGAGACAGTCACATACACTGTAGTGTAATAGAGTATATAACATAACACTGACTCTGACAGTTGGTCTTTAGACTAGAAAAGTGAGGGCTCCCAAATAGTTCATTTGTCTGAGCTGTGTATCTGTATTTACTAGATTAGGATTTAAAACTGAAAAAAAAAAAAAAAACTTAAAATGTTAATTAGTTTAAAACAATAAGTAGAGCTGGGCGTGGTGGCGCACGCCTTTAATCCCAGCACTTGGGAGGTAGAGGCAGGTGGATTTCTGAGTTCG